>NC_136516.1:62242995-62327658 GCF_053919585.1 Euprymna scolopes
TGTATATGTGTATATATGTGTGTATATATGTATATATATATGTATATATTTATGTGCATATATATATGTGTGTATATATGTATATATATATATATGTGCATATATATGTGTATATATAACTAGGTAGAAGAGTACCTGTGAAGAAACGGGGGTTATTATTGTTGTTATTATTTTTTTTTTTTTTTTTTGCCTTTGATACCATTTATTTGGGTGCTTATGCACTTATGTTACTGTGCTATTTGCTCAAATAGTATTTCCAAGTTAAATTAAAGTTTCATGATATCTTTTTTTATTAAATTGTTAGTTGAAAGTACAGAATAAACATAACACTCTTCCTTCCCATGTTAAGAATAGGTTTCTAAATAATGACGCTATTATTTCAGCATGGTAACATAAGTGCACAAGTATCTTTTATTTGTTATATATTTGTTTTTTTGACCACTAAAAACACAATTCTACCTAAAGTACAAGTAAGAAGTTATAAGTACCATGATAACAGAAACGCATGTACTAAAGGCGTTAAAAAACAATAGTTTTGGCTCGGTATTGTTTGGAAATCAAATTTGAAAAACTTAAAAATAAGTTTTTTGAATTGACAAACTCACAATAAAAAATAAGTAGTTTAGTAAAACGAAAGCAGAAAAAAGTTTTCTATCTTTAAAGAATACAAACAAAACTCCTTAATGCGCTGACTTTGCAAGCTGTTTTCCCATTAGGCGGATTTCAATTTCTATAAAAGATAATATTTTAAAGAAGTTTCCACACAATTAATAAATATCAAATATTTACATATTATGCATGAAAATAATTCTGAAACTATTATCTATATGAAAATGGATGATATATTCTGATTTATCTTATCAATTTTGAAATATTTGTTGTCAAATTTGCTTGGTTGTAACTTTGCTTCCTGTGGTCGTAAAAATACAAATCAAAGTCCAGTAGAGATGGACTTCTATGTTTATATAGCCTGTAAAATTTCAACCATATCCAATCAAATTTGACCCCACGCATATGTATCCACACGTCACGTATGAAATGTAAACATTGAAAAAACAGTTTCGCTTTTTGCTGTCGTCATTTTTTACCGTTTTTTTTTTTTCATTTTTAACTTGGAGCATAAAAAACATTGAACGCATAAAAGCAAAATAAATTAACATCATTGGAATGCTTATTTTATTCTCTTTCCATCAATATAATTTTTTTAAAAATTGACGCACAAAAAGATATGACTTGTTGAAGTACATTAGGTATGTAATATTGCCGATGTCCATGGAAATACAGCACACACTTGTAATGCTACTCTAAAAGGTCTATCCAAGTGGTCATTGATGGTCAGAAATCTGAAGCTCACAGTATTAATGCTGGCATACCTCAAGGATCCATTTTGGGCCAAACTGTCTTTGACAAACTCCCAAATTACATTGTGCGTTCATTCAGCGACATCTATGCAAACGATATGACCATCTATGGCAGCACTTCAAGATCAGGATCTTGTTGATTCTCTCTCTTTTTATCTGGAGTGTGTAGTACAATGGGGTAAAAATGACTAGTTACCTTTTAATACATCCAAAACTTCTATCTTTTCACCACCAATGGTCATATGCCATTACTCCCAAAAGACACTAAATATGATATCTAGAATTTCCAAAGAAAGGACACCTTATAAATTCCTGTTGCCATGCCAAGCATTTTAGTAAGTTAAAATATTGACTAATTTTTTTTTTTTATATAGAAATCACTCCAGACCAGGTGTGAAGCTACTTAATGTAAGGAGCTAACAAAAATTAAAGATAATTATCGTAAACATAGGAGATACCTATTGACCTTAGTTTTGAAAAGACCAGGATTAAAAGTAGGGGAAAACAGAAACTACAAACTTGCAGTTCTTGGAAAAAAGCTACTGAAATGGGAAGCTGTATTACAATGAGGTATCAAAACAGCAAATTGATGGAGACCACTAGACCAATAAGTCAAACGAGCTGAAAAAAAAAAGAAGCGGGGAATATATCAGACAATTCTGAAGAACCATAATAGTATGGAAAAGACTAAGAAGACTAGTAACATTATGAGAAAGCTTGTTCTAGTAAATAGTGACACTAACCTACACTTGTGAATCTCCTTTAATCATTTTGATACAAGTGAATACCTCCCACTCTACCATAAAAACTTTGATAAACATGCACAAACTTTTATATATAATAATTGAAACCCCCTCCTTTTGACTAGAAAATCTAGTTTGGAATCAGAGGATCAATCCTATATGTTCTTTCGATTAAGCTTAAAACATAGCGTTAGTTACTATTATTTCATTTATTGTTCTCCTTTGACTCAGGACTGTACTCTGTTTGATTTTGTCTTTGACAACATAGATGCAACATTCTCATTTGATCCAAGTCCTCAAATGTATAGAAAGGATTTTAATGTCTACCACCGTTATTGACTCAGCTGGTAACAGAACGCATACTTTCTTCATTGCTCACTGCCTTTACAATGTACAGCATAATCACGTTGACACACTGGTCACATACTGGGTGACTAATTTTAGAATTCCAAACGCTGTATGTAGGAGGACATTGACACCTCCCTGCAAGAGTTGCAAAAACCTAATGTCATCATCTCCGCGAACGGGGATATATTAGCTTGGTGCAAAAACAATATCGTTTTCTCACATAAGTAACTTTTATGTATGACTAGCGGGGGTGCCCGGGTGTTTGGAGGTGTGTGTTGAGCAAAAAAAAAAAATGTTTGTAAAAGTCGATTCAAATAAATGTAGAGACGACATCGGTTTTTAAATCTGAGAAATGATCATCAAGGAAATATAAGGAGGACATACACGCACGTGGCCATTTTGCTTTTCATATAGATTTCTGAATTCATTCATTGCTATATATATATATATATAGTCATGTTTTCATTTTGAAGTGCGTTTTTCGCTCTACCGAGTCGTGTTCTTCATTACCATTCTCAGTCTCTTCATTCATTTTTTTGCAGACTTTTCAATAGTTTCAAGTGATGGTAGGATTTGGAGTGTTCTTGATGACACTTGTGGTTGATAATGAACATTTGAAAGTCTTAATTGAAGCCTATCCTCACAAAACAACACGAGAAGTTGCTGTTGAACTCCATGTCGACTACTCAACAATCGTTTGCCATTTAAAGCAAATAGGGAAGTCCAAAAAGTTGGATAAATATGTGCCATATGAATTGAACGATGATCAAAAAAATTGTCGTTTTGAGGTGTCTTCTATGCTCTTTATGCGCAACAAAAACGACCCATTTCTCAAGCAGATTGTGGTGTGTGATGGGAAGTGGATCTTTTACGACAACCGGGGACGTTCGGCACAGTAGTTGGATTCCGGAGAAGTTCCACAATACTTTCCAAAGCCGAAATTGCACCAAAATAGGTTATGGTGACTGTTTGGTGGTCTGCGGCCAGTCTCATCCATCACAGCTTCTTCAATATGGGCTAAACGATTACGGTGGAGAAGTACTGCCGACAAATTGAAGCTCCAACGTATGTGCCCGAGATTGATCGATATGAAGGGACCAATTCTCCTCCATGACAATGCTCATCCATATATTACTCAGCTGATCCTGCAAAAGCTGAACAAATTGGGCTACGAGATTCTGCCTCATCCGCCATAGTCACCAGACTTCTCGTCCACTAATTATCACTTTTTCAAGCATCTCGACAACTTCTTGTGCAAAACTCTAGAAAAGAACAAGATATTCTAGTAAAAAATAATAAATTTATAACTTAAAATTTTGCAGCATTAAGAATTGAATGTTATAAAATGAATGCAACGAGTTCATCAGAAAACGTTCCATTAAAATATTTGTAAAACAGGCACAGAGATGCAACATTGCGGCGATGGGAGGAGGACTGGAATTTAGTTGATAAAATGGGATGGATTAGATTGACAACGCTTTTTTGGACCCTATCCAAGATGGAGAGGCTAGTGGTAGATGCACCAGTTCAGATGTGGCAACAATACTCCATGCATGAGTGAATGGTGGCCTTATAGAGGTACAGGATACTCTCAGGTATGAGCAGTCTTCTAGCTCAATAGAGGGAACCCACCATCTTTGCAGCAGTCTTTGCAATGTCCTCTATGTATTTGTTCCAGTTCATATTGCCCGCAAATGCTAGGCTAAGGAGTTTGAAGGTAGAATTCTCAGGTAGGGTGTTATTTTTCATCAACATAGGCAGTTCGAGAGACATCTTGTAATTATTAAAGAAGAGCAGCTTAGTTTTACTAGCATTAAATGTTACCATCCATTTGCATCCCCATTCAACTATTATCTGGAGGTCATTTTCTAATGATTCTGCCATTGTCTATGTACATCCATTCTTCCCTCATGCATATTATAGAGCATTTTATCATCAACAAATATACCCATCTTGGATACAATATTATCAGGCAAGTGTTTTTGACTATCAGGAATAATAGTGGTCCAAGGATCGACCCCTGAGGCACTCCTACATTAATGTTATGCTGCTTGGATGTATGTCCGTCAATGACAACCTGTATGCTTCTATTATCTAAGATGGATCTAATTATATTTAAATACGTCCAGTTATACCATAAGATTTAATATTCATTAGCAGCCCTTTGTGCCAAACTTTGTCAAAGGCCTTGGATATATCAATGGCTACAGCTGTGGCTTCACCCGCTTTATCCAATACATAGTAAATGCATTCACAAATAAATGTTAAAATATATGCAGTAGGACGACATTGCCTGAATCCATACTGTTTACAGAGAGAAGATTTGCTTTTGCGAGGTGGTGAACTAGTGTTTGATTAATTAAGGTCTCAAAGATTTTAGTGAAGAGGGGGAAGAGACTAATGGGGCGACAATTGAGAGGGTCTGTTCTTTCACCAGAATTTCTGTAAACTGGTACCACAGAGGCCATCTTCCAGCTATTAGGGAAGCAAGATTCAGCAAGGCATTTATTCTAGAGCTTGGAAAGTATGGGGGCTAGCTCAGTTATACATTTCTTAATAAGTATAGCAGAGATGAAATCACCCCCACACGCTTTTGAGGTGTTTATCGCAGACATGAGAAGGAATGATTTTTACATCATCTAATGTGGCTGCATAGGGAAATTTGGGAGGGAGTTGTTTGTTTGCTCTAAGGTGGAGTTGGAGGCGAATTGCAAGGACAACAACAATCTATGGTCCCCCCTTACTTTCATAAAACTTTCATAAAAAACACTCGTCTTTCTGAAACCACTATCAATAATTTCTCCCACTCTTTATCTATGCCTAAACCTAAATCTAGTTTCCATAAACAAAGCTTCTTTCCTAGAACTGCACGCTTGTGGAACTCTCCTCCATTTGCTTGCTTTCAGCTGACTACAATTTGGTCATATTCAAGTCCAACTTAAACAAATTCTTGTTGAACATTCCTCTTAAGTCATCCAATTTACCAAATTTCCACTATTAACGATTACTACGGTATTGTTCCATTGACTTCTGTGCACTCATTAACACTTATCCTCAAGTGACCTTTGGGCTTTGATAAGTGATGACTTCTATATAAAATAAAAAAATAAAAAAAAAAGGAAAAAGCTATAAAGGGTTATAGTGCCATGAGTTGCCTCTTATTGATTTATGCCAGTTATGTTTTCTTGGGAGGGGATAAGATTGTAATTCCGGAGCGATTCCGGACTAATCCAATTGCCAAATTCCATTTGATTCAGGACCTGGATAACTATCAGATTACAATCCGATTGTTATTCAATGTAATCCACAGTAATCCTACTCGAAGACAGAATTTTCATTGATCCTGTGTGACGTCACAACCAGCTGTCCAGATAGAATTTGCAGTAATCCGATAGACCGAAACATCTTGATGAAGTAGAAGCATTACAGTACAGTACAAAATGAGATATCTCCAAAAATAAATGCAAAACCATACAAAAACTATTAAGTTGTGCAAACCACTGCTTAGAAAGCAATTAAGTTGTTTTTTTTTTTTGTTTTTTTTTTACAAAGGAATCGCCACCTACCAAGGCCCAGAGGCACTCAAGGATAAGGGTTAAAAAGTGTAGAGTGGTCAAAAGGACAATATCATAGTAATCGTTAGAAGTGTAAATATGGTAAATTGGATTACTTATGGGGAACTTGTTTACATTGGACTTGAAGACGGCCATATTGTAGTCAGCTGAAATGCAGGTAAACGGAAGAGAGTTCCACAGGTGGGCAGTTCTAAGAAAGAAGCTTTGTTCATGGAATCTACGTTTCGATTTAGGCACAGAGAAAGAGTGGGTGAAATTATTGATAGTGTTTACAGTCAAACGAATGTTTCTCATGAATGTTTGGTGAAGGGGGGACCATAGATTAGAGCTCAGACAAGCACTTGCCATGAAAATAATGATAAAACAGGCTCACAATGTCTCTTCTGTGAGAAAGAGGTTGCAGGGAAGAGAAAAAGAGCATCCTCCACTCGGTTACGAAATCTATTCTGAACACTGTCAAGACAGGATAAAGTCTTCCTAGCAGCTCCTACCCAGATGTGACAGCAATACTCCATCCTTGGACATACCTGGCTCTTATATTAGGTATCCCAAACTAGCCTAGTTTAGAATGCGAAAACTGGTAAATAAAGTTAAATTTCCCTTAACTTCAACTTGCGATATCTCGTTTATTTTTTGGATTATTTTGATAAAGTTTGGATTTAAATAAAATTTAATCTTTTTGCTTAATAGATATATAATTCTTTTTCTTGTGTCTTTAATAGTTTTTTCCAGATTACTTCAAGTTATGTCACTAATTTTGGTGAATGCGGCTTTATTTTTTACACAAAAAAAATGTTGGTGTTTTTCAAATTTGGTGCACACAGTATTGTGAATCTCTATGTATAAAAAAATAGTACCATTTTAAAGAAAAAAGGCCACTTATCAATATCGTGAGCTTAAAAAATGGTTTTAAGTTGTTTTTCACAAAAAAAACAAAAAAACTTGAAAACTTCAGTGAAAGAAATATGAAAGAAATTCAATTGAAAAAATTCCGAAAATCGCACCGTTTTGTAGAGAAATATCTCCTCTTTAATAATCTGTTGGTGTCATATTACTACGCTCATAAATCAAGGAGCGCCACTAATAAAAGTGAGTGTACCTACACATTGAGATTTACAACTTAATCTCAAGTGACTACGAAGTATCATCGCGAAAATCAACTGTCAGCATGAACGAGTCTCAGCACAATCCAACGAAAACATAAACAAACAACTTGTTTCACTCTCAATTGAGTTTGTTTTTATTTATTTAAAAATTATAGAAAGTTATTGTTTAAAATAATATTTTTAGTGCAACAAGCGCGTCAATAAAAGAAATGAAAATTTACAATTTAAAAAATAATGTCAGTTGTTTATTTTTTATATCTTCTTTCAAACTTTCATATGTTCTTTGGTTTATCTTCTTTCAGTTGGATAAACTTCAGTATTGTTAAATTATCTTTGAAAAATTAAACTAGGTACATTTTAAACCCAAAAAACATTTTTAGTTGCGTGTGACTGCCGAAAAAATTTTTTCATTTTAAAAATGTGCCCCATTTTTTTGTTTACTTATTACTATGTTCTGTTAGGCGTTTTTGATATATATGACATTTTGTTAAATTATTTTTTTTTAGACTGTACAGTTACATTAATTTAAAAAAAAATTAACAAAATATAGTTAAGTTTTAAGTTACATGAAACAAGTCATGTGTAAATAAAAAAATTATTTTCATGTAAAAATGTGCATTTTTTTGTTTATGTACTATTGGGCGTTTTTGTTAAATTATTTTTTATTTACACTATACATTACTTAAAAATAATAACTGAAAATATAATTAAGTTACGTGCACGTGGCACATAAATGAAAAAATTAATTTCACTGTAAAAATCGTTTTTTTTATTCATTTTTTTATTTATTTAATAATTCCCGAGACAGTACTTCTACAGTTTATTGCCAAAAATGGAGACGCCATTTTTTTTTCGCGCACCTGTCGTTAAAATCCAAGAGATAAATCAGTATTTTAAACTAGGACCAGAGTTAGAAATAAATAACAAAAAAATGAAACTAGATATTAATTATTTCCAGGAAGAACTATGAAAAAAAGTAAATAAAGAAATTGAAAGAGAACATATATCCATAATTATTTAAGTAAAAATGTTTAAATTTAATTAATGAAAACGTGAAAGTTTCCATGAAATGTATATACTTTTAATATTAAAAGCAGAAAATGACATATTCATAATTGTCTAAACTGGGCAAGTGCCATTTGAAAACAAAAACGTTTACTGTATAAAAACTTATCAAAATATAATTGTAAAAACATTTATTGAAAAGTTTGCGTAAGAAAATATAATTTTAATAAAACAATTTTGTAATGAAAAAGCAACATTGGATTTTTATAAAATATATTTTTGCTCCCGAACAAATAAATAATTTTAATGAAACATTTTTTTGAATTAAAGCAACTTTGAAGGGTCAACAACAAATTAATTTAAATAAAACCGAAAAATCATTATCTAGTTTAATTTTTTTGTTATTTATTTCATGCTTCAGTCATACTGATTTCTCCCTTGAATTTTAACGACAGGTGCACAAAAAAAAATGGCATCTCCATTTTCGTCGATAAACTGTAGAAGTAACCCCAAGACCTATATGCTCTATTAGGTGTTTTTGATAAACTTGAACTGAGATATCTCAAGGTTGTGTTAGGTATCAAAATCAACACCAGTGGAAATAAAGTTCAACTAAAAGCTGCTCTGACTACTTGAGAAGAAATCCAGTTGATTCATTTCCACCTCCAAAGCAACAAAAAAAGTCCTTAGTGAATCTGCTGAACATTCAGATAACTCTTGCAGCTGTGATGAAGAACCATTGCAAAATATCTTCAGTTATGAGCATCAAGGACAATGAGTTGCTGTCTACTATCTTTGCTTCCATGTGAGCCGTTTTCTATTTTTATTTTTTTATTTATTTATTTTTTTTGAGCTTTTTACCAACTGTTTATACCTTCTCTTTAAATTTATTTATTTAATGTATTTTAATTACATATGCGTATAAATTGTCTTTAACTCTTTACTTCCATGCAAGCCGTTTGTAGTTTGAATTCGACTCGAAAAACGAATAGCCTAGACAAGAATACCGAACAGGAGCGAGGATTTATCTTTTTTTTTCTACTATAGAAGACAGAACTTTATTTAAGTAGTATACTTAATATCTGCAATCACCGTACGCTTGCTTGTATTAAAGTGTCCTCCATGATATCCATACCAAACCACTGAACTTGGCTTATAATTTAACTATCACTATATTTGTAACCGCAATATACATAATCTTGGCTGTGATACTAGGGCTAATTTTCTGAGTAGATGCAACACTCTGTGCCTGACCTTAATGACTACAATTCCGAATCCCAACGAACTAGTTGTTCCTATAACTGGGGGGAAAAAACCTAATATCTAGCTACAAAATCTTAATATACATTTTACCTCCAAGAGGATTGCGTTTGTCTTACCTGCATGCAAAAAAAAAAAAAAATTTTTTTTTTTTACCCCCCTTTCTTCAAACTAAACCTTACCTGTAACTCAAAAATCCTAATGGAAATCTATCTGTAAATAAATAACCTCTTTTCTCTTGAACGCTAACAATCTACTCCTTCCCACCTATCCGCCACTAAACTCCCACATTGCACCGCATTTGTAGTGGAATCGCTAACTTCCAGCCCCTAAACCTCACATGCAAAGTGTTTTAATAGCCATCACTAAACATCTATACATTTCTACCTCTAAGGCATGCATTACAGCTCATTCCTATCCAGTAAGGGATTTAACATCCCAAGCAAGTTTCAGCAAAAACCTAACAGCCAGCCATGGTTCTCTCCAGAACGTGCTGCTGCCATTGCGCACAGAAATCACTTTTTCCACTGCTTCCAACGTAATAGATGTATGGAAACTAAATCTGCTTTCAGGACTGCCAGCAACCATTGTAATAAAGAACGCAAGAGAGTTGTATGCTCAATCTGTTAAGTCCAAAGTAGCTGAGCAGCGGCTTAGTTCCCACCAGTTTTGGCAAATAGCAAACAGAATGCTGAACAGAAACGTGTGCTCCATCCCAACTATTATCAATGGACCCGAGGTAATCTCGTCAGCATCAGACAAAGCCAAACTCTTTGTCAAGAACTTTGCAGCTAATTCTACCCTTTGCGACTAAGGTCACCAACCCCCAATATTTCCTCCTGTATCAGAAAACATGCTATGTGATATACGTATATCTGTACGTGATGTTGCCAAGCTAATCAAAAACCTTGATTCCAGTAAAGCAACTGGCCCTGACGGTATTCCAATTATAGTACTCAAAAAACTTCAACCTGAACTAGCGCCCATACTTAAAAAACTGTTTAAACGTTGTCTTAAAGAGAATAGTTTCCCATCTCCCTGGAAAATCTCATCAGTATGCCCTGTATTTAAGAATTCAGGTGATCGCTCATCCCCCTCTTAGTACAGGCCAATAAGTCTCGTGTGCGTCATGAGTAAGTTGTTGGAATCTGTGTTAAATACAGAAGTAATCAACCATCTCAACAAAAATAATCTTCTTAGTGACACTCAATATGGTTTCCGTTCTGCTAGATCTACAGCAGATGTGCTTACAGTTATCTCATAGGATTAGCAAATCTCTCGACGGAGGCTACCTTTCTAGGGCAATTGCTCTTGACATATCTAAAGCCTTTGATAGGGTATGGCATAAAGGTTTACTTCATAAGATCGCTAGCTGTGGTATAGCTGGAAATGTCTTCTCAATTATTAAATCATTTCTTTCTGATAGGTTCATAAGAGTAGTAGTTGAGGGGTAAAAATCAGAAGCTCACAGTATTAATGCCGGTGTCCCTCAGGGGTCCATCCTGGGCCCAATCTTTTCCTGATCTACATTAATGATCTTCCAAATCACATCCTTACATCATTTGTAGACATTTATGCTGACGACACTACCATTTATGGTAGCACATCTAAGACAGTAAACGACCAAGTTCTCTCCAATTCTCTCTCCTCTGATCTTGAGCACGTAGTACAATGGGGCAAGGAGTGGCTGGTTACTTTTAATGCATCTAAAACCAAGCTTCTCTCTTTACATCATAAACATCTGATCCACATCTGGCATCAATTGAAATGAATGGCTCTCGTCTTCAGGAGGCCTCAAGTTTTGACAAGCTTCTGGGCTTGACCTTTACTCCTGATCTTAAATGGAACACATACATCAAATCTGTTGCCAAGGCCGCTGGAAAAATGGTTGGATCTTTCTATTGATCCGGTAAATATCTCACTGCTGATGCTATTCTCTATCTATATAAGAGCCAGGTACGTCCAAGGATGGAATATTGTTGCCACATCTGGGCAGGAGCTGCTAGAAAGGACTTGTCTTGCCTTGATAGAGTTCAATATAGACTTTGTAGCCTCGTAGGAGATGTCCTTTTCTCTTCCTTGCAACCTCTATCTCACAGAAGAGATGTTGCAAGTTTATCTCTGATGTATCGTTATTTTCATCGAAGGTGTTCAACTGAGCTTCAATCTATGGTCCCCCCTCGCCAAACTTTCACAAGAAACACTCATCTAGCTGTACACACTATCAATAATTCCCCCCACTCTTTCTCTGTGCCTAAACCTAAACATAGATTCCATGAAAAAAGCTTCTTTCTTAGAACTGCATGCCTGTGGAATTGTCTTCCGTTTTCCTGCTTTCCGGCTGACTACAATATGGTTGTGTTCAAGTCTAACGTAAATAAGTTCTTGATGAGCCGTTCTATATAAGTTATCAAATTTACCAAATTTTCATTACTAATGATTACTATATTGTCCAATGTCTACTGTACACTCTTTAACCCTTATCCTTGAGTGGCCTCTTGGCCTTGATAAGTGGTGATGTTTATGTAAAAAAAAAAAAAGCACTCAGAGGCAGGTATTTAACAACCAAAGTACTCAGAAGCAAAGCGATCTGCATTACATAACTGTCTCCGTTATGCAAAATGACTCTTACTTGAAAATACCTACAACTTCAACTCTATTCGAACCTACTGAAAACCTGCCAATATATCTATTCACCTAATTACGCATGACTCAAAACTTGCTGTCTTATACATACTATATTGCACTTACATCTTAACCCTCCTATCATCTAAAATAGTTTGGGCACAACTCGTAGCTCAATTCTTAATTCTTACTCATACTGTAACATTATCCTAGACCTAAGCTAACATAAATAAAATAAATAAAAAGGGTAAGACTCAAACCACATTATCTCTTCCTTAACAAGCCTTCTTACAATCATAGATGCTTACACTGCATGAACTCCACTCACCACCTTTATCCATTAACAATTAAATGTCCCTAAATCACTTTGAGGAGCAGAAATATAACCCCCACAAACTAACCTAGTAACACTGACTAACCACGCGGGGTCGCAGAAATACCTGGATTAGAACCTAGGCGCGGAGAAAATCCTCTCAGTGCTGACGGACCAAGTAGGTCTACCCAGATCATCCATCTAGGAGAAGGAAAACTCTGAAACTAAACCAAAGGGGAGGGAAGCCTCTTCAGTCTTGGATGACAACCTTCCTAGAGCTGGTGACTCAAACAAATTCACCGGTTTGCAAACCTAAATTGCTTAAGGAGTAGATAGGTTCTGTCTATCGCCCAGCTTCCATACTCCTTCTTTGCCTATTAGTCAAGCGCAGAGACACTATCTCAGTGAATCGACAGAAACACCCAGCTGTAGATCTTGTTTCCTGGCTAGGGCAACGAACGCCGTTTTTCCCCATTCCCAGCACACCCCACTCCTAAAACTGACATTTGGGAGTGCTTAAGTATGGTATATGCCTGAGCAATTAGATTGGGTTGACCTTCTTCTAATGGGTTGAGGGTACCGGATTGACAGTTCCTGGCTGCTGTTCCCAACTGGTAGTACAGGTGCCCTAACTCTTTGGTAGCGCTTAGAGCGGCTGCTCCATCAACAGTTGAATAATATCAGGTTATTTGTAGTGCCATGACGCGCATGGAAAGGGACCCTGCACTCATCCCCAGTGGGCTTTCCTGAGGCCACAATCCTAATTGGAGAAAGGTCAGCTGATGGTCTACTTGTGATGGTGTTTATTTGCTCCCCCACTGAGCAAATTAGGCACAAGGCCGTTTTTAATGTGAGGTAAAAACCAGCTCCCCTAAAAGGGGTCACTCTGGTTACCAAAAATAATAATTGTCCCAGTATAGAGGGTTTCCCCTCCATTGACTGGTACAAATTATCTTAAGTGCAGTATCTGCCGGAACAGATACTACACTTTGATCCCGGCCCGAAGGCCAAGAAGTGATGGTCTACTTGTGATGCATGTCTGATGCTCTGCATAACCTCTTATTTATCAACCCCCTTACCTAAACGGAAACTCTTAAAAAAAAAAATATGACGACAGTACAATCTAAAAATAAACTTAAACCAGGCTTAGGGACAAACAAATTCAACTTGCCTCCTCCCTTGAGGCTTGCATTCACAAATATCCGTGGGCTTAGAACTAATTTAGCTGATGTTGAAGCATTTCTCTTAACAAATACCCCGGATATATTAGCACTAAGTGAGACTAACCTACACTCCTCCATCTCCTCTAACCACTTTAACATGCCTGGATATCTCCCACTCTGCCATAAGGACTCTGGCAGACACATGCACGGACTTGGAGTTTACATTCGTAATACCCTCCCCATGACTAGAGAAACAAACCTAGAAACAGATAATCAAGCCTTTATGTGCTTTAGACTAAACATGCAACACAATATTAGCTACTATTATTTTCTCTACCGCTCTCCCTCGACTCAGGGCTGCACCATAATAAACAAAGTCTCTGACAGCATAGACACGGCACTGTCCCTCGACATTAGTGCACAAATACATGTATTAGGTGACTTTAATGTCCACCACAAAAACTGGCTTGGATTCTCTACTTACACAGATGCAGCGGGCAGCACAACTCATAGCTTCACTATATCTCACTCCCTATCACAAATTGTTCCGTTTCCAACCCGTTTCTCTGACCAGGAAGAACAACACATATCACTTCTAGATCTGTTTTTGACCACAGTTCCCGATGACTGCATAATGAAGGCCCACAGCCCACTCGGGAACGCTGATCATGCAGTGATAATGGTTGAAATCGCCCTAAACTCTAGAGCCAAAACTGAAGAGCTAGTGCTCAAAACAACGAAATATTATAAAAAGGCTAACTGGAAAGCCATCAGGGAACTAATCAGAGATGCCCCATGGAGAAATATTTTTTCTCTCCCTGCTGAACAGTGTGCAAATGAGACCACTGACTGATTCAAAATTGCAATCGAAGCGCATGTTCCCATGCGGAAATTTTATAGTAAGCCCCAGTCTCCCCAATGGTTTACGTCGACTTGCGCAACTGCCATTGCTCAAAAGCAGCATGCATACCGTAGGTTTAACCGACATAAGTCCAGTTCAAACAGACTGAAGTATATAGAAGCTAGAAATAACGTTAAGAAAGAAATAGCGACAGCTAAGAGAGAATTTACGGAAACCACTAAAAAGCGCATTGAAGTACAAAAACTAGGAACTCGAGACTTCTGGAAAATCTACAACAGTGTAGTAAATAATGGGCAATCAACAATTCCCCCACTAACCAACAATCACGAGGTTGTCTCCTCAGCAACTGACAAGGCTAACATGCTTGCCAGTCGGTTTTCCTCAAACTCCACACTGGACCCTTTCAACCACCCCCTACCTCACTTTCCTATGCGGACAGACGCCACGCTAGACGATCTGAAAACCACCCCTGCTCAGGTGCATGCTATCATAGAAAACCTTGACACTTCAAAAGCATGTGGACCCAATCTTATCCCAGCTGTGCTATTAAAAAAGTGCTCAGCTGAAGTAGCTCCAGTTCTCTCCAAACTCTACAACAAATGCCTTAATGAAGCTTGCTTTCCGGGCTGTTGGAAAACTGCTTCTGTTGTACCAGTATTCAAGAATTCTGGCGAAAGGACTGACCCATCAAATTATCGCCCCATTAGCCTCCTCCCACTTTTTGCCAAAATATTTGAGACCTTAATTAACCATGTTCTAGCCCATCACGTAACAGATGCTAAACTTCTGACTGACAAACAATATGGATTTAGACAAGCCCGTTCCACAGCAGATATCCTAACTGTAATCTCTCAACGTATATACCATTCACTGGACAAAGCAGGGGAGGGCAGAACGGTAGCTCTAGATATATCTAGGGCTTTTGACAGGGTATGGCATGAGGGTCTCCTCAGGAAAATTAGATCATACGGTATCACTGGTAGAATACTTAACATAATTAAATCCTTCTTAGATAAGAGAAAAATCCAGGTTGTCCTCGACGGTCGTACATCTAAACAATATGATATAAATGCGGGGGTGTCCCAGGATTCTATCCTTGGACCTCTATTGTTCCTGATATTCATAAATGACCTCCCCGACAAAATTGCCTCTGAGATGGGTATATATGCTGATGACACTACACTCTATGGCAGGCACGACAGGAAGACGACTGAACACATTTCTAAAGAAATGGCAGAAACACTAGAGGAAGACCTCCAATCTGTGATGGAATGGGGACAAGTGGTTGGTCGCGTTCAATGCTGCCAAGACTAAACTAGTTTCATTCAATAATTACAAGAAACCTTCTCTACCACCTATAGCAATGGCCAACGACTCTTTATCTGAGAGTACATCTTTCAAACTCCTTGGCCTAACGTTCACAGGAAACATGAGTTAGAACAATTACATTGAAGGCATTGCCAGGGCCGCTGCAAGAAAGGTGGGCTCTCTCTACCGTGCTAGACAACTACTAACACCCGAAAGTATCCTGTACCTCTATAAGGCCACCATTCGCCCATGTTTGGAGTATTGCTGTCACATCTGGGCTGGTGCATTGGCTACTAGTCTCTCGCTCCTTGACAAGGTTCAAAAGAGTCGCAAACCTGATAGGCCCTGAACTGGCATCTAAGCTTCAGCCTCTGTCCCATCAACGAAATGTTGCATCCCTCTGCCTTTTCTACAAGTATTTTAATGGTGAATGCTCTGACGAACTGCAATCACTTGTGCCCCCACGACGTGAGCACCCTCGACAAACCCGACAGGTTGCTAAATCCCACCCCCACACTCTAGAGATCCCTAGATGTAAAAGATCTTTTTACTCCAATAGTTTCTTCCCCAGAACCGCTAGACTCTGGAATTCCATTCCAGGTCCCTGCTTCCCCAACAGTACTGATGTGCAGAAGTTCAAGTGTAATGTGAACCAACATCTTGCTGCCCAAAACCCCAGTAGTTTTTGCCCCTAATAGTAGCCCCCTACACCAAAGTGGCAATTTGCCTTGTTTGGGGTGAAAATGTAATAACAAAAAAAAAAGAAGAACTAAAAAAAAAAACTTCTTTTACACTTGCAAGTCATTGAGGCTATATCTGCATCGAGCACTGTAATAAAATTTTTATCGCAAACCAAAGGTAGAAAAGATTTTTTCAATGGCATTTGTCAGATGACATTGCACAGGTAGAGTCAGCATTTGTTTACAGATGGGGTTTTGAGGTAATGTCAGTTTCAAGTGATGGTAGGATTTGGAGTGTTCTTGGTATATCTACCATAGCAGAAACTTATGAAAGAATTCTGAGAGAAAATCAATAAGGAAAGGAATTGTAGTAAGACCTCTGCCTGTAAAATATCTTACTTGTTTACTTGTCTTTTAAGTTGAAAGTTTTTCAATGCTTGAAAAAAATGACTTGTGATTTTTTGTATAACAAATTTCTAAATCTTATTGTTGCCGGTCCTTTTTTGGCGAGTTTAAATTCCCCAAAGTAAAAATATTTCTGTGGCAAAAAGTTTTGTTATTAGAAACGAGGCAAGCATTTTTTTGAATTCCTCACCCAAAAATTAGTAAAATTGCAAAGTTTTAAGCTTCGACCTTCAGTGATTATATTTTTAAAGCAATTTCTGTAACATATACTTTTGATTCATTTAAAAAAAGAATTTTTTTTAGCCCTTTTTTGCCCTGCTTTTACATGGTCCACAATTGAGTGGCTTTATCAATTTATAATTAAAAGAAAAATTATTTTGATCTCTAATGTGTTATGAATCATACTAAGAAAATTCAATACATTAGCTATTGAAATGAAATTGATATGAACAGTCAAAGTTGCACTTTCGTGTCATATTTGCACTTTTTTCCCCATTGGTAGTGGGATTTTGCCTAGTGTTTTCAACTAATAATTATTGCTTTCATTAGTATTAATTTTCATTTACCACAAGATGACATTACAAATGTAAAAATCCTAATAAATATAAGGATTTTTCACTTTTTAGTAGCTTACATTTTTAGTTATATACCATGAAATTTCGCTTCTGGACCATGATAGCAAATTTTCAAGTTTCTGACAAATTCTGAACGATCATAACTTGATATGGCTAATTGAGCTACCAAAATAAATTTAGTACTTTTGTTTATGGTTTATAAAAATCTATATGACCACATTAGTTTTTTTTTAGATATAATGAAAATAAAATTTTGGTTTGGGATACCTACTTATATAGGTAGAGAATTGCATCAGCAGGTAGATATCTACTGGATCGATAGAAGGATCCCATAATTTTTCCAGTGACCTTGGCAACAGATTTATGTACGTATTCCATTTTAGATCTGGAGTAAAGGTCAAGCCCAGAAGCTTGTCAAAACATGGAGCCTCCCCAAGATGAGAACCATTCATTTCAATTGATGCCAGAAAGGGATCAGAACGTTGATGATGTAAAGATAGAAGCTTGTTTTAGATACATTAAAAGTAACCAGCCACCTCTTTCCCCATTGTACCACATGCTCAAGATCAGAGGAAAGAGAATCAGAGAGAACTTGGTCATTTACGGCCTTTGATGTGCTGCCATAGATGGTAGTGTCATCAGCAAAAATGTCTACGAATGATGTAAGGATGTGATTTGGAAGATCATTGATGTAGATCAGGAAGAAAGTTGAACCCAAGATGAACCCCTGAGGGACTTCAGTATTAGCTTCTGATTTCTGCCCATCAACCACTACTCTTATGAACCTTTCAGAGAGAAATGATTTAATAATTGAAAAAACATTTCCAGCTATACCATAGCTGGAGATCTTGTGAAGTAGGCCTTTATACCATACCCTATCAAAGGCATTTGGTATGTCAAGAGCAATTGCCTTAGAAAGGAAGCCTCCATTGAGAGTTTTGCTAATCCTATGAGAAATAACCGTAAGCACATCCGCTGTAGATCTAGCAGAACAGAAACCATATTGCATGTCACTAGGAAGGTTATTTCTGCTGAGGTGGTTGATTACTTCTTTATTTAACACAGATTCAAGTAACTTACTCATGACGCACAGGAGACTGTACTAAGGAGATGACTGATCATCTGAATTCTTAAATACAGGACATACCGATGAGATTTTCCAGAGTGTTAGGAAGCAATTCTCCTTAAGACAACGCTTAAACAGCTTTGTAAGTATGGGAGTTCTGGTTGAACTTTTTGAGCACTATAATTGGAATTAAGGTTTTTGATTAGCTTGCCAACATCACACACAAATATTTGTATGTCGCAGAGCGTGTTTTCTGATACAGGAGGAAATATGGAGGGTTGACAGCCTTGGTCGCATAATTAGCTGCAAAGTTCTTTGCAAAGAGTTTAGCTTTGTCTGATGCTCACAAGATTACCTCAGGTCCATTGATGATGGTTGAGACTGAGCACACGCTTCTGTTCACCAACCTGATAGATCCTAAACAGTCATCTCATCGACAAAATATTGCATCCTTCTGCTTATTTTACAAGTATTTTAATGGTGGATGCTCTGACGAACTACAAGCTGTTGTGCCTCCTCGTTGAAAATACCCCAACAAACTCGACAAGCAGCGAAGTCCCACCCCTACACAGTAGAGATCCCTAGATGTAAGAAAGCCCTCTAATCTAATAGCTTGTTTTCCAGAACTGCTAGATTTTGGAATTCTCTTCCAGGTTCCTGCTTCCCCAACTGTACTGACATGCAGAAGTTCAAGTGTTATGTGAACAGACATCTTGCTGCTCAACTCCCTACATAGTACCCCTGAAACTTAGGTCCCTGATAATAGCCCCCTACATCAAAGTGGCAATGTGGCTTGTTTGGTGTGAAAATGTAATTTAAAAAAAAACGGTAAAACCAAACAGGAAATCACCTAAAAAAATAAATTTATTAGACTTAAGGAGTCAGAGTCAGCTAAAAAAAATTCCGAATCCAACTCCACAACCCTGACAGTAATACCTACAAAGGTTTTTGGTATATTGAAAAAACATCAGTTTGGGATAGCTAATAATAATAATATAATAGTAAGCATAATGAAAATTAAGTAGATTATTTTGTTTGAAATAAAGATATTTGCAAAATATTAAAATTATAACAAAAACATAACTATTATAAAAAGAAAAATTTTTTTTTATTTAAATACATTAATCATTTTTATTTCTCTAAATTAAATCAAACATGTAATTTTTTCTATACAAACATGACTTAAAAAACGATGTTTTGTCTATATATAAAATACCTGCAAAATGTCCATAGGATATCCTCAAACTGTCTATAGGATACCTAAACTCTGATAATCATAATTGTTTATGCACTAAATGAGGAGTGATGGGAGAATTGTAGAAAGAAAATATAAAACAATCCTCATAACTGGAAAGCTGTAAGTTTAGTTTTTGTACAGGTTTATACATTTACATTTAATAAAACTCAAAATTAAATGTTTACATATAGATAGAATCAAGGTCAAAGGCAGCAAAATGTTTTTTTTCTTTAATAAGGGCATATGCAAAACTATTGTAAAACGAATTCCTTAGTAAATAATTCTACAATTTCTTAAAGTTTGATACACATTCTATAAATTACTATATATAAACTATAAATACATGCACTTTTAAAATATCAATTTACCTTCATGATCAGTTAAAGACGCAGAACCTATCAACTAATACACCAACGTTGACTTAACAGGTCATCTGTTTCATCTAGTTCATTCTTTGAAGTGTTACTTTTGAACTATCCTTCAATTCAACTTGTCAAACAAAATCTAAAAAACTTTGCACGGAAATACAATATTTCATTGGATAGTACCAAGAATGTTCATTTATGGTAGCACATCTAAGACAGTAAACGACCAAGTTCTCTCCAATTCTCTCTCCTCTGATCTTGAGCATGTAGTACAATGGGGAAAGGAGTGGCTGGTTACTTTTAATGCATCTAAAACCAAGCTTCTCTCTTTACATCATCAACATTCTGATCCCCATCTGGCATCAATTGAAATGAATGGCTCTCGTCTTCAGGAGGCCTCAAGTTTAGACAAGCTTCTGGGCTTGACCATTACTCCTGATCTTAAATGGAACACGTACATCAAATCTGTTGCCAAGGCCGTTGGAAAAATGGTTGGATCTTTCTATCGATCCAGTAGATATCTCTGCTGATGCAATTCTCTATTTATATAAGAGCCAGGTACGTCCAAGGATGGAATACTGTTGCCACATCTGGGCAGGAGCTGCTAGAAAGGACTTGTCCTGTCTTGATAGAGTTCAAAATAGACTTCGTAGCCTCGTAGGAGATGTCCTTTTCTCTTCCTTGCAACCTCTATCTCACAGAAGAGATGTTGCGAGTTTGTCTCTGATGTATCGTTATTTTCATGGAAAGTGTTCGAATGAGCTTCAATCTATGGTCCCCCCTCGCAAAACTTTCACAAGAAACACTCGTCTAGCTGTAAACACTATCAATAATTCCCCCCACTCTTTATCTGTGCCTAAACCTAAACGTAGATTCCATGAACAAAGCTTTTTTATTAGAACTGCACGCCTGTGGAATTGTCTTCTGTTTTTCTGCTTTCCGGCTGACTACAATCTGGTTGTGTTCAAGTCTAACGTAAATAAGTTCTTGATGAGCCGTTCCATATAAGTTATCAAATTTACCAAATTTTCATTACTAATGATTATTATATTGTCCAATTTCTACTGTACACTTTTTAACCCTTATCCTTGAGTGGCCTCTTGGCCTTGATAATGTGTTGATACCTATGAAAAAAAAAAAATCCAATGTGAACAAGTTCTAATTGAATCGTCCCCCTAAGTAATCCAAGTTACAAAATTCCCACTGTTTACTATGCTAAAATCACAATGACTAATGTATACCTATTAACCCTTATCCTTGAGTGGCCTCTGGGCCTTGATAAGTGGTGACACCCATGTAAAAAAAAAAAAAAAAATTTCTTTTACAAATGTTCCACACTATTGTCGTTTGTAATCTAATCTGGCAACTATTTTTTTACATTAGACTTGAAGACAACCATGTTGTAGTCAGCTGAAAAGCAGATCAGCGGAACAGTTCCACAGGTGGCAGTTCTAGGAAAGAAGCTTTGTTCATGGAATTTTTGTTTAGATTTAGGGACAGATAGTGGGGGAAATTGTTGTTAGTGGTTGTAGCTAGGTGAGTGTTTTTTTGTGAAGGTTTTGTAATGGGGGACCATAGATTGCAGCTCAGATGAGCACTTACCATGAAAATAATGATAGAGCAGAGACAGGCTCACAACGTCTACCTTCTGTGGGAAAGAGGTTGCAGGGAAGAGAAAAGGGTATTACCTACCCTACTAGGTTTTGAACTTTGTCAGGGCAGGATAGGGTGTTCTGAGTAGCTCCTGTCTATATGTGGCAATAGTACTCCATTTTAGGATGTATCTGGCAGGTAGAGGATTGCATCAGGAGTGAGGTACCTTCTAGAGCTGTAGAATGATGCAACCATTTTTCTGGCGAACCTGGCAACAGATTTTATGTAAGCCTTCTATTTCAGGTCAGGAGTTAAGGTCAGACCCAGGAGCTTTTCAAAGTCGAGAGCTTCTTTGAGATGAGATCCATTTATATAAATTGGGGCCGAGTGGAGATCAGAGCGTTTACGATGAAAAGATAGAAGCTTGATTTGGATGCATTAAAATTAACTAGCAACTTTTTGTCCCATTGCATCACATGCTCAAAATTGTAGGAGAGAGACTTTGAGAGATCTTGGTTGTTGTTGGTCTTTGAAGTGTTGCCATAAATGCTAATGTCATTTGCATATATCTCGACAAATGAACTTAGAACATGATTTAGGAGATCATTGATGAGGACAAGGAAAAAATTTAGGCCCAAGATATTTCCCTGAAGCTCACCAGCATTAATACTTTGAGCTTTTGACTTCTGCCTGTCGACAACTACTTGTAAAAACCTATCAGAAAGAAGATTCAATGTTTGAGAAGGCATTTTCAGATATTCCATAGCTGGAAATCTTGTGAAGTAGACCTCTATATCTATCCATTGATTCACTGAACCTATGTGAAATTCCAGTCAGTACATCAGCTGTAGATCTTTCAGGATAGAAACCATATTGCTTGGTTGTTTTTGCTGAGGTGGTTTACAATTTCTCTATGTAACATGGATTCAAGTAACTTAGTCATGGCAAAAGACTAATTGTTCTGAACTGATATGCAGAACACCGATTTCCACTTTTTTAAAATATTGGTCAAACTAATGAGGTTTTCTAGGGTGTTGGGAAACGTTTCTCTTTTATGTATCGATTGAACAGCTTTGCAAGAATGAGTACTAGTTCCAGTTGCAGGTTTTTTAGTACTATAACTTGAATATTGCCAGGACCAGTTACTTTGCTGGCATCAAGGTTCTTGATGAGTGTAGCAATATCATAAACAGTATGTGGATGTGACTCAAATTATTTTCAGTCTTGGGAAGAAATTTGGGGGTGGGTGATCGTATTGGGTTGAGTTTGCTGCAAAGTTTTGTTTTGTTAGATGCTGACGAAATCACCTCGGGTCTGCTGATAATGGTTGGAATAGAGGACATGTAGAGAATAAGTATGCGTGTCCTCGACTCTGACATTAAAATGAGACAAAGGACTGATTTACATATATACAAACAATATATTTATTAGGTTAGTACAAAAATGTCGTTTTTTGACTTGAAGTTAAGCCTCAACATTTTTGCACCAACTTAATATTATGAACAATGGGAAAAATAAGAGTATGTGTGTATGATAATTCAATTGTTCATTGCAGTTCATTATTTTTATGGTAAAATTAAGTCCGGTTTCCCTTGAATATTTGCACATGTATACAGGTGGAAAATTGTTCTTCTCTAAGCGTGTATTTTTTTGGAGCGACGTGAAATGCAGGTGTTCATCGTCTTGTCAAGGTGAAAGGAGAAAGAAAAAAAAACGGAAGTAGGGAGAGGGAAGTAAAAGGGGAAATTAGTGTCAACCTGTCTGCCAAAGACAAGGTTTTGACCTTGTCTTTGACAGTGATAATTTTTCTATTGTTTCCCTTTTACAATTTGTGTCTGTGTTCACACCATATGCACAAAACTGATATAGCAGTCGTAATAGTTCCTATATACCTTGTTATTTGCCAAAACTCATGGAAACAAAACTTCTGTTCTTCTACTTGATTGACTGAGTATATGACTCTTGCATTTTCTATAATCCTTCTGCAATGATTTCTGACAGTTCTAAAGATAACTTTAGTTTTAAACAGGCTTGCGGAGTCGAAGGTTTTACCTGAAGTCGGAGTCGGATTTTTAAAAGTACTAAGAGTTGGAGTCAGAATTTTTTATCTGACTCCGACTCCTTAAGGCCAATAAATTTATATTTTTTACATAGTTTTCTTGTTTGGTTTTACCAGTTTTTTCTGTTTGTTTTATTACATTTTTACCCCAAACAAGGCACATTGCCACTTTGATGTACTGGACTACTATCAGGGACCTAAGTTGCGGGGGTACTATGTATAGAGTTTAGCAGCAAGGTGTCTGTTCACGTTACACTTGAACTTCTGCATGTCAGTACAGTTGGGGAAGCAGGAACCTGGAAGAGAATTCAAAATCTAGCAGTTCTGGGGGAAAAAACTATTAGAGTAGAAGGCTTTTTTACATCTAAGGATCTCTACTGTATAGGGGTGGGACTTTGCTGCTTGTTGGGTAAGTCGGGGGTATTTACGTTGAGGGGGTACAAGGGCTTGTAGTTCGTCAGAACGTCCACCATTAAAGCATTTGTAAAACAGGCAGAGGGATGCAACATTTCATCGATAGGACAGGGGCTGAAGCTTAGATGAAAGTTCAGCACCTATCAGGTTGGTGACTCTTTTGAACCCTGTGCAGGAGCGAGAAACTGGTAACAGATGCACCAACCCAAGTGTGACAGCAGTACTCTATACATGCGCGAATGGTGGCTTTGCTGTGGTTTTTGTAAGATTATTGAGCGATGACATCAGGCCTACCGTGACTGTTTTTCTGGCCACCGATTGGCTGATGACTAACGCTTGGACAATAAAAGGAGTATGTTCAGAAGATCGAGGACAGTGTGTATCAACTGCATCAGTGTGATTAGAAGTTCGACGTGTGTGTTAATCAACTGCCGTAGTTGCGAAACGAATTCAAGCTATTTCAGCGAAATGGGGGAAAAAATTGACCTCAAATTAATACCAGAGTTTGATGGATTGACCCCGGTACTTGACTGGGTGGAAAAGGTGGAATTACATTGCCTTTTGTCTGGCGTAAAAAACTTCGAACATGTTGTTTCTCTGCGTTTGTCCGGCAGCATCTTTGAGGTGTATCAACAGCTCAGCCATGAGGGCAAACACGACTACGAGAAAATCAAGGTGGCGCTGTTCAAGGGGTTTGCGATTGACCCCACCACTGCTTGGGAGCAACTTGAGGCAAGGACCTTACGTCCAGGCGAAATGGTCAACGTGTACTTGGCAGAGCTGACGAAGTTGACGGTGTTGTTTGGTGGACTGCCTGAGCGGGCCTTAGCATGCAAATTCCTAGCAGAACTCCCGATAGGAGCAAAGCAACTACTACGAGCTAGCTCAAGTGCAGATTCGTTGCCCCTTAATGACCTAGTAGATCGGGCCAGGACTGTAATGAAGAATTACTCCAAGATGAGGGAACCAGTAATTGTTGCTGCTCAGTCCACACCGAATGATAAGAAACTGTATCAGGGACCCGGTCCACATGTTGGAATCATATGCTACAAATGCAATGGACAGGGCCACATTGCAAGGAACTGCCGGCAACAACCAACGGCTGTTCGCTGCTACCGTTGTAAGGAAACTGGCCATATAGCTCAAGACTGTCCGGAAAACAGAACTGGGGACAAGATGTCAGCGTCGACCTCTTCCCCACGCAGAAATTAAATGAGATGCTGCCGATCATCCCGATATATATCAATGAAACACTGTGCTCAGCACTCCTCGATTCCGGGTGCTCCCGCACTATCGTATGTGCAGATCTCTGCCACATTTGGAGAAAGAAGAATGTCAGAGTGGCTACCAGAGATGCGCACATGTTGCAGGGTGGGCAATGTAAACATTCGGACAAAAAATGGAAGCTCCGCTAACCTAGAGGCGCTGGTAGTGCTCGAAAAACTCCTGAGTTTTGACCTGCTCCTATGATATGATGCTATCAGAGCCCTTGGTGGTGTCTATATAGCGGCGACGGGGGCGGTACATTTTCAGGAGAAAGCCCCAGACTTCAGCGTCGAATTTGATGAGCAAAAGAGGGCTTGGACTGCATCATGGATTTGGTCAGAAAACCGGGAACCAGCCAAACTGCAGAATGGAATAACTGAATACCATCTGCCCAACCACATGAGGCCCGCGTACGAAGAACTCCGCAAATGGATCGAGGATGGCTGGCTGATTCCCTACCCATACAAGAAACTTGAACCTTCTAAGGGTCTGATCCCATTAATGGCGGTTGCTCAGCACAACAAAGCCAAAGTCAGGCCGGTAATGGACTACCGAGAACTGAACTCCTATGTTGATGCGTTCACAGCTGATGCTGACGTGTGTGCAAACTACGAGAGTGGCACCAGCTGAGTTCTAATGTGTCCCTGTTGGATCTGAGAATAGCATATCTGCAGGTCCGGGTTAGCGAGACAATGTGGCCGTTTCAGACGGTAGTGTTTGCCGGTAGGAGGTATTGCCTCACAAGACTGGGCTTTGAGCTGAACGTTGCACCCCAAATAATGAAGACAATCGTCAATGCTGTATTGTCACAGGATAAAACCGTAAAAGAGGGGGACATCAGCATACCTTGATGACATATACGTGAATGAAGACATTGTGCTGTCATCACGTGTGAGGGCCAAGCTAGCCGAACTTGGACTGATGTGTAAGGATCCAGAACGCTTGGAGGATGGCGATCGTGTCTTGGGGTTGAGCGTTCAACAGGAGCGAGGGACCTTGAAGTGGGGGCGCGGAACTGCAGTTCCTGAAGTGCCCCATGTCCTCACGAGGCGGGCTATATTTTCCCTGTGTGGAAAACTGGTGGGACACTTACCAGTAGGTGGATGGACTCTGGCCGCGACAGCCATCATGAAGAGGAGGGCGAGTGCAGTTACCAAAGGCTGGGGTGACAAAACGGTGGACAATCTGTTGCTGCGCATGGTGAAGGAGACCATTACAAGAGTCGAGCAGGAGGACCCCGCTAAAGGAGATTGGTGCGTCCAGGGAGACAGGCTAAATGTGTAGGTGGATGCAAGCTCCCTCGCGATTGGAGCGCTATTGGAGATGAACAGGTCTGTGATTGAGGACGCCTGCTGGTTGCAACCAATGGATGATGCTGCTCACATCAACCTGGCAGAGTTGGATGTAATAAAAAGAATAAACTTGGCACTCCAGTGGAAAGTCAAAGAATTATGCATACGTATAGATTCGCTGTGCATATACCACTGGATAGTTGACACACTAACAGGCAAAACGAGAGTGCGCACCAAGGCGGCTACCGAAACGCTAATCAGATGAAGGTTGGAGACAATAAGGAAGTTGGTGGAAGAGTACGACCTATTGGTGAATGTGGTGCTTGTCACTTCTAAAACCAACACAAAGTCAAGTATCTGCAGAATGTCTTCTTGGTTCCTCCTCTTCTCTTTTCTCTCTCCCAACAATCGAACACAGCATATAATAACAAAACTCTAAAGCACGTCTGACAGCACTGACTTCTGCCAACAGTCTGCCCCTCCTCTTAACAACACAGGCTTTTTATATCGCAAAATCGTTCACCTCTATTTGCATATTCTTCTAACTCACGTGATCACTACTCTATAAATAAGAGTCTTGACCATTTCTTTTCTTTCTTTTTATTTATTTTTGGTGACCGACCCGCACGTGGTCTATCCAGGTAAGTCACGCATTTCTCAACCTGCAATCTTGCTGATAGACTTACTCATGTGCCCCAGAGATGGTTCGATGCAATGGAGAAAGAAGCCGAACCAGGGTCTTTATGTGCTGCCTCTGTTGAGGAGACGGATAAAATCAAGAATGTACACCATGACAGTGGACACCCCGGAGTGAGACGGACATATTATTTCGTACACTTAACCAACCCATCAGTGTCCAAAAGCAAAGTAGAAGCAGTGGTCAAGGAATGCCAAATATGCCAGTCAATCAACCCTGCTGTGCAAACAACCTCATGATTGTTGGATAGTGGGGGCATTGTTGATTGCCCATTATTTACTATTATAGATTTTCCAGAAATCTTGAGTTTCTAATTTTTGCACTTCAATGCATTTCCTGGTGGTTTCAGTAACTGTCGCTGCTACTTTCTTGCAATTACTTCTAGTTTCTATAAGCTTGTCTGTTTGTACAGGAATTATGCCGGATAAATCTATGGTATGCATGTTGCTTCTGAGCAATGGCAGTTGCGCAAGTAGAAGTAAACTATTGGGAAGAGTGAGGTTTGCTATAGAACTTCTGTGTAGGAACATGTGCTTCAATTGTTGCTTTGAACGATTCAGTAGTCTCATTTACTCACTGTTCTGTAGGAAGAGAAAAGATATTTCCCCATAGTCAGATTTATTGTAGTACTTTGTCGTTTGGGCTCAAGAGTTTAGAGTGATGTCTATCATTATCACAGCGTGATCAGCATCCCCAAGTAGGCAATGAGCATTTGTTACACAATCCTAAGAAATTGTTGTCAGAAATAGATCCAAAAGTGAGGATTGCTGGTCCTGACGATCTGGGAGACGGGTCAAGAATGTTACTGTCTGCGTCAAAGAATGGAATATAGCAAAGTTATGGGTGACGCTAACAGCTGTGTTAGTGTAGTTAGAGATGCCAATCCAATTTCTGTGGTGGGCGTTAAAGTCACCAAATACATGTATTTGGGCACTAATATCAAGGGAGAGTGCTACACCTCTGCTATCAGAGACATGCAGAGACATGATTGATTATAGTCCGTTGGGTGATGGAGAGTGATAAAGAAAATACTGGTTGCTAACACTATGTCGTAAAGTTTTTTTAAAGCACATGAAGAGCTGGTCACCTGATTCTAGTTTAGATTCCCTAGACATGGAGAGGGTGTTACGAATATAGACTCCAAGATCGTGCATGTGTCTGTCAGATTCCTTAAAACAAAGTGGAAGATAATCAGACATGTTAAAGTGGTGAGATGGGATGGAAGATTGCAAGTTAGTTTCACTTAGTGCTAAGATATCCGGTGAGTTTGCTAGGAGAAATGATTCAAAATCATCTAAGTTAGCTCAAAGTCCATGGATATTTGTAAATGCAAGCCTCAAGAGAGTAGGCAAATTCTTTGAGTGTGCGTCTGGTTTGAACGTGTTTTTTGGATTGGGCTGTTATTTCATTTTAGTTTGTAGTTTCAGATCTAGGGTGAGGATGTAGGCAAAACGGATGTGCATAACCACCACCATGCAACACAAGTAAACCATCAGCCGGCTCCTTATCTACAGGAATGTGGCCTCGGGAATGTCCACCAGAGATGAAAGCAGGGCCCCTTTCCATGCGTGACATTGCACTACAAACATCCCGATATTATACATCTGATGATAGAGCAGCCGCTTTAAGCACTACCGAAGAGTTAGGGTTCCTGTATTGTCAGTCGGAAACAGCAACCAGCAACTGTCAAACTGGTACCCTCAAACCTGTCCGACAACAGTCCAATCATGTTAGCATATATGGTAAACAAGCACCCCTAAGATGTCAGCTCTAGGGGAACGGAATGAGGCAAATGTGGGGGATGGCATTCATTGCTCTAGTCAGGAAACAAGGCTAAGGAATGGACGTCTCTAATGAGTCCCTGCAGTCGCACCTCTGCTTCTGGCTAATAGGCAAAGAAGGAGTAGGGAAGCCATGCGATGGGCAGAGCCTATCTACTCCTTAAGCAGTTTAGGTTTGCAAACCGGTGATTTGATCAAATGACCAGCTCTAGGGAGGTTGTCATCAAGGACTGAGGAAGCCTCACTCCCCTGTTTGGTGCCAAGATGTATGAGGTTAGTGGCACAGGTTTCCTTCTAGATGGATGTCTTGACCAGATCTACGGGTCCATCAGCACCAAAAAGGTTTGGCCCGCGCCCAGTTTCAAAGCCAGGTATTTCTATGCATCCAAAATGATAGTTTGGACTATGCTCATGTCACCCTTCTTGGGGAAGAGAAGTATGCATCCTTCCCTCCATATATTAATAATTTTTTTGATTATATACAGAATTGCATAAATTAAGAAGTATGTCATTGAAACCACCTGTCTTCCATACTTCAAGAGGTATGTTATCTAAGCCTGCAGCTTTACGATTCTTGGTCTTCTTTAGTACATTTAGAAGTTCCTCCATTTTAAAATCACCCTTCTCAGTATCGATTTCCTGTACAACAATCGGCTGAATTGGTTGGTCTGTCACTTCTGGTTTGTTTCCGAGTAGCTTTTCAAAATGTGCTTTCCATTTTGAACATGCATTTTCCGGAGTGTTTGCCTTTAACTTAGCTTTGGCAGGTCGTTTGCGCCCAGATATCTCATTTACTACTTGCCAAGCCAGATATGATTGTTTGTTATCTGCTGCATTCTGGATTCGATCTATTTGTTCTTGAACATACTTCTGTTGTTCTGATAGGTACATCATACTAAGCTCTTGAAGCACCTGCTTCCTTAATTTTGTATTCTGTCGAGTGGGGTATTTATGTTGCTTTTTGATTATGTTTTTAAACTTTTCTCGTTTTAATATTATTTTGTCATTTTCCCACGGTACTTTTCACTTTACCTTGGGCTTCAGAGGTATACACTTCTTTGCTGCTTCTTGGTGCGATCTAACAAAGTTTTCATAGGTGGTATTAGCAGTTGGTTCGATTAAGCAGAATTAGCAGTAACCAAAATGTAGCAGAGAGCTACATTCGTTGTAGCAGAATTAGCAGTTCGTTTGTAGCAGAATTAGCAGTAACCAAAATGAGAAATAGAGAGCTTACCTCGGATACATCTGTTTTGGGCTGAGCGAAAGAGAGAGTTCCAAGATGGCGTCCATGGGCTTTTATGGAAAGGAGAGGGGGCGTTCTTCAGATTGTGTGTAGGTGATTCTGGCGAGTAGATTATGCTTGTTACGACTCACATGTCTGCAAGAAGTGAGTTTTTGTTCCGTCTGTTTTTAGTTGTATTTTTTTTTTTTTTTTTTTTGCCTACTACATTTTTGTTTCAAGCTCTTTCGGCTCGACTATGGCGAAGGTGCAGATAAGCAGCGATATTATCAAGCCGTTCTCTGGCGAGGGAGACATTGTAGCGTGGCTGAAAAAAGTGAGACTTGTCACACAACTTCAGCAGGTGGATGATGTAGCGAGTCTGCTACCTTTATACCTGGAAGGTGATGCACTGGCCCTCTACATGGAAATGGAGGAGGACGATCAAAGAGTAATAGATCAGATTGAGGCCCGATTAAAGGAGGCATTTACCGACGACGCGTTGGCAGCATACAGAAAAATAACTATGGTTAGATGGGCTGGTGAACGTGTGGATGTTTATGCCAACAAAATCAGGCAGCTGGTTGGATTGGCCGGATTCACAGGAGATGGCTTAGAGAGACTCACAAAATTGACTTTCGTCACTGGGTTCCCTGACGCTATCTCAATTGCTCTTCAACAGGTGCCGAACATCAAAGTCCTGACCATGGGGGAACTAATGTAGAGAGCAAGAATTTTGACGACAACTGGGGAACACAATCAGGACGTGGTTGCGGCCACACGCTCACCCAACAACCACAGGGCCCAGAATATTCCTGTTAGTGTAACCTGTTTCAAATGCAATACGAAAGGCCACTTTGCAAAGGACTGTCGAAAACGTGGAACACGGTGTTACCGTTACGGTGAGAGTGGACACTGGGCTCGGAATTGCTCGGGAAACGAGCACGGGGAGGACGCATAAGCGCCAGTCTACTTCCCCACCAAGATGCGAGCACGACGCTCCCGGTGATAAGCATCCACGTTGACAGGACACGATGTTTGGCGCTTATTGATACAGGATGCTCTAGGACTATTTTACATGCAGACCGGTGTCGGTCTTGGAGAAAAACGAACGTAGATGTCAAAACGATTGGCGGAATGTTCCATGCGTGCTGCGGTGTTGGAGCGGTCTCTGTGTCCACTGACGAAGGTGTGTCTGCCAGAATCGATGTGTTGGTGGTGCGTGGCAAACCGCTGGGGTTTGACTTACTTCTAGGGATCGACGCCATAAAAGCTCTGGGCGTTGTCAACCCTACAGGATCAGTGCGGCTGGGTGACAGGAAAAATATTAAATGCGCAGCCATTTCTATTAATGAACCAGATTTCACCGCCACCTTTGATCATCAAAACCGAATGTGGACCGCATCGTGGAAGTGGTTTGAGGACCACCCCCCTGAAAGACTACACAATCGAGTGTCAAAATACCCAGTGCCAGCAGAAATCCGTGAAGAATACACGCAGGAGCTCCGCACCTGGATAGATAATGGTTAGCTCGTACCGTACCCAGAGGATAAATTGGGACCTCCCAAAGGCCTAATTCCCCTGATGGCTGTGATGCAGCAGAACAAAGCCAGTGCGCCCGGTAATGGACTACCAGGAGCTAAATCATTACGTAGACGCATTTACGGCCAACACAGATGTTTGTGCGGCTAAGCTGCGCAAATGGAGACAAAAAGGTGCTAACATGTCTCTACTGGACCTCAGGAGAGCATACCTACAAGTCCGGGTCCATGAGACACTGTGGCCATACCAGACTGTGGAAATCAATGGGAAAAAATATTGCCTGACCCGTCTGGGTTCGGTTTGAATGTGGCTCCCCTGATCATGAGAGCAATTGTCAGCAAAGTACTGTCTCAGGAGGAAGTTGTAAGCCGCGCAGCATCTGCTTACATCGATGACATTTTGGCAACGAGGACGTGGTGCCCGCGACTCATGTAAGAGAACACCTAGCGCAGTTTGGGTTGGAGTGCAAGAACCCGGAGTGGTTGAAGGACGGTGCACGGGTGCTGGGATTGGCGGTCTGGATGGAACATAATGAACTACGGTGGAAGCGAGGAAATGCAATTCCAGAGGCTCCCAGCATTGTTACGCGACGAACAATGTTTTCCCTGTGTGGTCGACTTGTCGGGTACTTTCCGGTGTGCGGTTGGCTTCGTGTGGCTTGTGGAATACTTAGAAGGAGAGTAAGTTCGGTAACGAAAGGCTGGGATGATGGAGTAAGGGACGCCGTACTGCATCGTTTAATGTTCGAAACCTTGGAATCTGTGCAGCGGAAAAATTGGTATGTGGATGGCAAAGAGCTTAATGTATGGGTCGATGCTAGCTCCCTAACAATTGGTGCAGCCTTGGAGATGCGCGAAACTGTGTTGGAGGATGCATGTTGGCTGCGACCTGAAGGTGACTCTCAACATATCAACTTAGCCAAGCTGGATGCCGTATTGAAAGGTATCAATTTGGTTGAAGAAGTTGCCCAACCACGACAAAAGTAACCGTTAAAATGGTCATATGGAAATGTGAGGAATGGCAGTCTATTGACCCAGCACCGGTCAGGTGGGAAAAGGGAAAACTGGAAGTTAACGAAAATTGGCAAAGAATTGGAATGGATATCACGCATTATGGCACCTTCCATTTTTTAACTCTAACAGACTGTAGTCCATCGCATTTCTTCATTTGGAGGAAATTGGCAAGGCAGGACTCGGCAAGCGTGATCCATCCGTTGGAAACAGTGTTCCTCGAGCGTGGCTCGCCGCATGAAATCCTTTTAGGCAATGACACGGTTTTCTGCAGCAACGCATTCCAAGCATTTGCACATAAATGGTGAGTTCACTTGCGATTCCGTTGGGCGTACGCTCCATCCGGGAATGGCATAGCGGAGTGATGTCACCGTACAGTGAAACGAATAGCAGCTACAATGCACTGTCCCATACAGGAAGCTGTCTACTGGTATAACATCACACCAAGAGACGACACATCTCTCTTCACTGCGCCTGCCAACAGAATTTATCGATACGAAGTTTGAGTAAAGGAAACCAATCTCGCAACTGTGTCCGCAGATCCCAAGGACAGCTCTTACCAGGTTGGAGATCGCGTGAGGGTCAAAAGACCGCAAAATCGATGTACCATGAGGTTTGGCAAGGGTGAGGTGATCAAGGTAATCAGCCCTCAATCAATTTTGGTGGATGGTGTGCCTCGCCACGTGAAAGATCTGCGCCCTCGCCATTATGTTGTTACCTTTACGAAGGAGTACCCGACAAAGACGGATACTGCCCCCCTGTCCCTGTCCTGATTGTGAAACACCGCCTATGGACGGTGGTAATGAGGAAGATGACAAGGAGGAAGTGCTGCCTCCGGTTCTTCAAAGAAGTACCCGACAAAGACGACTGCCCCCATGCCCTATTTGTGATCATGAGATCAGGGAGGAGTGTAGCAGAATTAGCAGTAACCAAAATGAGAAATAGAGAGCTTACCTCAGATACGTCTGTTTTGGGCTGAGCGAAAGAGAGAGTTCCAAGATGGCGTCCATGGGCTTTTATTAGCGTTTACCCAATGTAATTATCGTTGCATCACGTCTGCTCTCGCGCGATTATACAAATATGTCGTTCCCGGCCGCTATAAAAGCAGGACACTGGAAAGGAGAGGGGGCGTTCTGCAGATTTTGTGTAGGTGATTCTGGCGAGTAGATTGTGTTTGTTACGACCCACGTATCTGTGATAAGCAAGTTTTTGTTCCGTCTGTTTTTAGTTGTATTTTTTTTTGTTTGTTTTGCCTACTACATTTTTGTTTCACTGCTCTTGTGCTTGTAAAGCATCAAATCTATTTCGCAATTCGAAGATGAATCTCTGTTTGATCTGATTGTCGTGTGACAATGTTCACCAGTTGTAGGGCTGTCTAGATGATTTTTTAGTTTTATTCGCTCGTAGGCTTAACTTCAACTTAAAAAAAACAAACTAAATTTTGAAATTTAGTTGGCCGTCGATTGCGTCTTATCAGTTGAACAGAATAATCTCATGTGAGTAAAGGATTTTATTTTATTTATTTATTTTTTTCATTACTTCAAAAATGCTGTGAAGAGCATACCGATCCTGGTGATAAAAAGTATTTGAATCTCCGCAAATGTCAACCTTACATCATAGCTCGTGCGGAAGTTACAACAGTATAGGATTGCCTCAACAGGCTATACTGTCCGATGAAAGAAACACTCACATCAGACCTAAATCGTGGCAGAATGAGGATATAGTCTACGGTAATCATGTAGGACCACTCATAACGGAAGACTGATGTAGAACCTGAACTGGTAAATGGGCCCTGGTAACATCATGAGGAGCAGCATGACAGTTATGCGCCTTGGCGGAAGAACTAAAGAATCAGTCAATGGCAGGGCACAAAAGACACTGAGCGAAAGAATCATTAAGAGATCAACAAGCAGGTTCAATTAGTCTAATTGAGAAACTACTGTGATTCGCCTGTAGATGTAGCTCACACAGGTGATATTATCCGAGCTATCGAAAGATTCAATATAATTCTAAATCAAACCAGAATTCCATACTGCATCGACTGCCACACTGGAAAACTGCCTCTGTGGTACCAGTCTTCAAGAATTCTGGTGAAAGAACTGACCCACTAAATTATCGCCCCATTAGCCTCCCCCTGCTTTTTGCCAAAATATTTGAGTCCTTAGTTAATCAAGCTCTAGTCCAGCACCTAACAGCTGCTAAACTCCTGACTGACAAACAATATGGATTCAGGCAAGCCCGTTCAACAGCAGATATCTTAACTATAGTGTCTGAACGTATATACCGTTCATTGGATAAAACAGGGGAGGGTAGAGCGGTGGCCCTTGATATATCTAAGGCTTTTGACAGGGTATGGCACGATGGTCTTCTAAGGAAAATTAGATCATATGGAATCACTGGAAGAATTCATAATGTAATTAAATCCTTCTTTAGTAATAGAAAAATCAAAGTTGTCCTCGACGGTCGTACATCCAAACAATATGACATAAATGCGGGAGTACCTCAGGGGTCTATCTTTGGACCTCTATTATTCCTGATATTCATAAACGACCTCCCTGATAAAATAGTTTCGGAGATGGGTATATTTGCCGATGACACCACTCTCTATAACAGATATGAGGGGAAAACAAATGAATACATATCCAAGGAAATGGCAGAAACACTAGAGGATGACCTCTCCAATCCGTAGTGGAATGGGGACAAAAATGGTTGGTCACATTCAATGCTGCTAAGACTAAGCTTGTTTCCTTCAATAACTACAAGAAACCTTCTCTACCAATAGCAATGGCCAAGAACACATTGCCACCAATATGGTAAATGTGTTCAGAGACAAATGTTAAAATATTTGCAATAGAACGACATTGCCTGAATCCATACTGTTTGCCAGAGAGACAATTTACTTTTGTGAGGTGGTGAACTATTGCTTGATTAATCAAGGTCTCAAAGATCTTAGCAAAGAGGGGGAAGAGACTAATGGGGCGATAATTGAGAAGGTCTGTTCTTTCACCAGAATTCCTGTACACTGGTACCACAGAGGCTATTTTCCAGCTATTAGGGAAGCAAAATTCAGCAAGGCATTTATTGTTGAGCTTGGAAAGTATAGGGGCTAGCTTAGCTGAACATTTCTTAATTAGTATAGCAGGGATGAGATCAGGCCTTTGAGGTGTCCTAGTTTTTTATGATATTGCGGACATGAGAAGGGGTGATTTTTACATCATCTAATGTTGCTCCAGTCTGCATAGGGAAATTTGAGTTGTTTGTTGGCTCTTCTCCATTGCCGTGCATCCAACCTTTTGGTTGTTGCTCAGTGGAGGAATTACTGATTGCCTTTTATTCACCACACTATTATAGATTTTCCAGAAATCACGAGTTCCTTTGCAATTCTATGTGTTCCTTGATTATTTCAGCATACTTTCTTTTGGCTGTTACTATTTCTCTCTTACAATGATTTCTTTCCTATTTGTATTTGACTTATGACGTACAAACCAGCAGAATGTATGCTGCCCTTGTGCAATGGTAGCTGCACAATCTGTAGTGAACAATGGGGGTGAGTGGGGCTTACTATATTACTTCCGTGTGGGAACATGTGCTTCATTGCTTGCTTTGCACAATTCAGTTTTCTCATTGGCACACTGTTCGGCAGGAAGCGAGAAGATATCGGTCCATGGGGCATCTCAGATGTGTTCTCTAATGGTTTTGAGTAATGGTGCCTCACCTTGCGATTGGGATTTAAATGCGATGTCAACTGATGCCACTAGGTGTTCTGCATTTCCAAGTGGACTGTGGGTATTAGTCACACAATCCTCAGGTACTGTGGTGAGAAATAGGTCTAGAAGTGAAGCCTGCTAAAGTTCACGATCTGGTAGGCCAGTTGAAAACATTACTGTCTTTGTGAGGGAATGGGCTATAGAGAAGCTATAAGTAAAGTGTCTCACTACATCTGTGTAACCTGAGAAACCAAGCCAATTTTTATGGTGGACATTAAAGTCACCAAACACATGTATTTGGGCGTTACTTTCCAAGGAGAGTGCTGCATCTATACTATCAGAGACATGATTGATTAGGGTACAATCCTGACTTGAGGAAAAACGGTAAAGAAAATATAAGTAACTAATGCAGTGATGAAATGTTAGTCGAAAACACATAAAAGCCTGGTCATCTGATTCAAGATTTTTCTCTCTAGTTAAAGGAAGGCTGCTACGAATATAGACTCCAAGCCCTTACATATATCTATCCAAGTCCTTACAGCAAAGAGGGGTGTATCCTATCATGTTAAAATAGTTAGAGAGGATTGAAGAGTGTAAGTTTGTTTCACTTAATGCTAAGATATCCAGGGAGTTTACTAAAATGTAAAACTCTACATCATATATATTACCTCTAAGCCCACGGATATTTGTAAAGCAAGCCTCAAGGACGGAGGCAAATTGCTTTTGTTTGGGTTGTTATCTGTTTTTATTGTGATATTCCTTTGGGTTGTCATTTCATTACATTTTTGTTTAATGTCAGGTTAGAGAAAGAGTGTTGAGCAAAGTAGGCCGGTTTGGACACCAAATATACACACAGTGGCCCGTTAGTCGAGTCCTGTCTAGAAGTTGTGGTCTCGTGAAAGCCCACCAGATATAGCAGCAGAGTCCCTTTCTATGCACAACATCACACTACAATTATCCTGATATTATACAACTGATGACAGAGTAGTCAGGCTATGCATTACCAAAGAGTTAGGACCCCCGTACTGTTAGTCGGAAACAGCAGCCAGACAAACTGTCAATTAGTTACCCTAAACCTCTCAGACAAGACCGACCCAAATAAGTCATGTGAGCACAAATGACATGCAAGTAAACTCAATTTTCTCTGTTTCTAAGAGAAAGAGTGAAATTTAACATAGGGAATATGAGAATGGTGTTCAATGTTCTAGTCAGAAAACAAGGCCAACCACAAGGTGGCTCTGCTGAGTCCCTGGTATTGTACCTCTGGTTTAGCTAATAGACAAAGAAAAAGTTTGAAAGCTTACGATAGGAAGAGCCTATCTACTCCTTAAGTTAGGCTTGCAAACCAGGAATTTGTTCGAGTCACCAGTTCCAGGAAGGTTGCCGACTATGATTGAGAGGCCTCGGTCTGCCAGTTTTATTATCAGTTTTCTTACCCTTATGTGGATGATCTGACAAGATCAACGGGTCCATCACACCGAGAGGGGTAACCATGTGCCTGGTTCTACACCAAGTATTTTTGTGCCCCCGCATGAATGAAGATATTTTTTCTCTATTCTACATAAATAATGGTAGGATTAGAGATAGATTCCCCTCTTACATTTACAAGAAATTGTATATTTCAAGCACTGTGAGAGAATCAATCTGCTCTAGCAACTAATTTGTTTTAAAATAAATGAATAGGATATTAATAATTACTTGAATATTTAAGGGAATATAAAGCAAAGAAAACAAAAGAAATGGTCGGACTCGATCTACATAAAGAGGTTTCACACCACACAGATAGATAGATGCACTGAACTTGGTGTTCTTCGAACAACCCATGTCGGTCTAGCTAAAAGACCAGTGTTTTCACATGGAATGAATTAAGGTGCAAAGATTAGCGTTTATTTGAGAACAGTAAGAGGGAGGGTTACAATCCTATGATCAGTAGACATACCATAGAAACTGCTATAAGCTTCACTGAAAAGACATACCATAGAAACTGCTATAAGCTTTTCTGAAAACGGGTATTCATGTATTGTAGGTTGTTTTCAAGGAGAAAAGTTAATAGATACTCTCCATTACGGTTTGTTCCATCATGAAAAGAGAACATGCTTTTTTTTTCTTTTCTTTTACACAGTGATCACCACTTATCAAGGCCCGGAAGCCACTCAGGGATAAGGGTTATTGCAAGTACAGTACATTAGTGTGGAGATTTCATGAAGTGTTTACTTAAGGGGGCGGTTCATTAGGAATTTGTTACCGTTGGACTTGAAGACATCCAAGTTGTAGTCTGGTGGGAAGCAGGCAGACGGAACAGAGTTCCACAGGCGTCCTATATGTGCATTCATGTCACCCCCTATAACCAATAAATTATATTTGGGAATTGAGCGCACTATTGCTGAGAGTTCATCGTAGAAATTCAGGATCTCTTGCTTTTCACTGACGTTGGTAGGGCTGTAGCAACAAATAACAGTAGTAGCAGGATTTCCACTGAAGGTAGCAAGAATTATCCTTTGTGTTATCTTCTCAGCACTGTTCAATGATTTCAATGCTCGAGGGTTAAGCAGAAGTCCTACTCCCCCATTGGTACTATTTGTCGAATTTTTCCATCTGTCCAGCTGTTACCAATTTCATGGTATTTTATGTACATGTCGTTTTGGAAGAGACGGTGCTCTTGAATTCACACAATATCGATATCATGTTCTTTGGATGAAGCAACAAGTTCTGATATTTGAGATGTGGGTTGAAGCGTCCGTACATTAAAGGTGGATATTTTGATGGTATGTCTACATTTTGCTAGCCTAGGTTTTGGTGCTGTAGTAAACTTGTCGATAGCTGTGGTCATTGCCGGCACACCAAGTAGTGACCCTTGGTTTTTTTTGTTTTTTTTTTTCACCCCAAACAAGGCATAGTGCCACTTTGAAGCAGGGGGCTACTATCAGGGACTTAATTAGCGGGGTCATTATGAAGGGAGATGAGTAGAAAGATGTTTGTTAACATTACACTTGAACTTCTGCATATAATTGCAGTTGGGAAAGCAGAATCCCGAAAGGGAGTTCCAAAGACCCGCAGTTCTGGGGAAGAAACTATTGGAGTAAAAGGCTTTCTTGCACCTAGGGATCTCTACTGTAAAGGGATGAGACTTAGTAGCTTGTCAGGTTTGTCGGGGGTAGTTACGTCGGGGAGGTGCAAGTGTTTGCAGTTCGTCAGAGCATTCACCATTAAAGTATTTGTAGAACAGGCAGAGGGATGCAACATCTCGTCGATGGGACAGAGGCTGAAGCCTAGATGACAGTTCAGGACCTATCAGGTTGGCGACTCTCTTTTGAACCCTGTCCAGGAGCGAGAGACAAGCAGCAAATGCACCAAACCAGATGTGACAACAGTACTCCATACATGGGCGAATGGTTGCCTTATAGAGGTATAGGATACTGTCAGGCGTAAGTAGTTTTCTAGCACGGTAGAGGGAGCCAACCTTCCTTGCAGCAGCCTTGGCAATGCTCTCAATGTATCTATTCCAGTTCATATTCCCTGTAAACGTTAGGCCGAGGAGTTTAAAAGAAGTACTTTCAGGCAATGTGTTCTTGGCCATTGCTATTGGTATTCTGGTGAAAGAACAGACCTTCTCAATTATCGCCCCATTAGTCTCTTCCCCCTCTTTGCTAAGATCTTTGAGACCTTGATTAATCAAGCAATAGTTCACCACCTCACAAAAGTAAATTGTCTCTCTGGCAAACAGTATGGATTCAGGCAATGTCGTTCTATTGCAAATATTTTAACATTTGTCTCTGAACACATTTACCATATACTGGATAAGGCGGGCAAAGCCATAGCTGTAGCCCTTGATATATCCAAGGCCTTTGACAGAGTTTGGCACAAAGGCCTGCTAATGAAAATTAAATCGTCCATTATAACTGGACTTTTCTTTTTTCTTTTTTTTTTTTTTTTTTTACAGTGATCACCACTTATCAAGGCCTGGAAGCCACTCAGGGATAAGGGTTATTGCAAGTACATTACATTAGTGTGGAGATTTGATGAAGTGTTTACTTAAGGGGGTGGTTCATTAGGAATTTGTTAACGTTGGACTTGAAGACATCCAAGTTGTAGTCCGGTGGGAAGCAGGCAGACGGAACAGAGTTCCACAGGCGTGCAGTTCTAAGAAAGAAGCTTTGTTCATGAAATCCACGTTTTGATTTAGGCACAGATATAGAGTGGGGGAAATTTTTCACAGTGGATTCAGCTAGACGGATGTTTTTTGTGAAAGATTGGTGAGGGGGGATCAGAGATTGGAGTTCAGACGAGCACCTGCCATGGAAATAATGATAAAACAAGGATAGGCTCGCCACGTCTCTTCTGTGGGAGAGAGGTTGCAGGGTAGAGAATATACTAAATATAATTAGATCCATCTTAGACAATAGAAGCATACAGGTTGATATTGACGGACATACATCCAAGCAGCACAACATTAATTCAGGGTTGCAGAGGTGGATGGTAAAATCCGTGGATCATTATTTTTCCTGATATTCAAAAACGACCTCCCTGATAATATTGTGTCTGAGATGAGTATATTTGCTGATGATACAACGCTCTATAACATGCATGAGAGAAGAACGGATGTACATAAATCTAAGACAATGGCAAATTCGTTAGAAAATGACCTCCAGAGCATTATAGAATGGGGCCACAAATGGATGGTAACATTTAATGCTAGTAAAACTAAGCTGCTCTCCTTTAACAATTACAAGACACCTCTCGAACTGCCTATATCGATGACAAATAACACCCTACCTGAGAATTCTACCTTCAAATTCCTCAGCCTAACATTTACAGGCAATATAAACTGGAATAAATACATAGAGGACATTGCAAAGACTGCTGCAAAGAAGGTGGGTTCCCTCTATCGAGCTAGAAGACTATTTACACCTGAGAGTATCCTGTACCTCTACAAGGCCACCATTCGCCCATGAATGGAGTATTGTTGTCACGTGGGTTGACACATCTATAACTAGCCTCTCCCTCTTGGATAGGGTCCAAAAAAGATTTGTCAATCTAATCGGTCCCACTTTATCAACTAAGCTCCAGCCCTTGTCTTATCGTCACAATGTTGCATCTCTCTGTCTGTTTTACAAATATTTTAGTGGAACGTGTTCTGATGAACTCGTTGCACTTGTGCCCCCTTGCCTTATATATCCCAAACAAACCTACTTAGCAATAAAATCTCACCCCTCACTGTCAAGGTCCCTAGATGCCAGAAAGCTTCTAATAATTTCTTCCCTCGAACAACTAGACTTTGGAATTCCCTTCCTGCTACCTGCTTCCTTGGTCGTATTGATATGAAAAAGTTAAAATGGTGTTAATCTTTCCTAGACATCGTCCAAAATAGTAGCCTTTTATGTCCAAGTGGTGATATGCCTTGTTAGGGGTGAGTAAAAAAAAAAAATAAATAAAGCTGGTAGAGTGTATTATGTGAGTATATTTATCAGACAAGTGAATGTTAAACGTGAAAAATTATATACATGAAAAGTAATTATAAAATGCTGATTAGATGTGGTAGGCTGGTATATGGATCTGCAGAATAGATTTCTACATAGGAGTTGGCATCCTAGGAATTCTAGGAGTTAGTCGGATTTTACCATCCACCTCTGCAACCCTGGTTTTAAAACTTCTATTATGTTTAAAGAAATTGAAGTAGTAGTTTCTGTGTGCAATGGAGGCAGCACATTCAGGAGTGTATTAAGGTGGGCTGTTTGGTTTCTGTTGAAATATCTTGAAAGGGTATGTATCTGTCTATGCCGATAGTTAACCAATCGGTTAAGGTGAATACTATGTCAGATACATTGTTTATAGACACAGAGCATAGGAGTAGTTCAAATATGAATGTCGGCAACCATCCCATTCAGCCTTCAAATATCAGTACACTGATGAAGAGGGATATTTGGGTTTTTGTTATATTTTGTTTATATTTTTATTAAAACAACCGAAGATCCTAATAGAGAAAGAACTGAAGCTGAGCACAGTTCAGGTCATGTTGTTAGAAAAAAATTTAAAAGACTTATAAATTATCCATCATCATCTGAGGTGGTTAATTAACAATCTGAGTTAGATCATAAGCAAGGGAAAAATTACGACAAAACCTCCCTTAGTCATCTGTTTTGTTTGAGTGGACGAACCATTCAACATTGTGAATATTGAAATCTTCACAGACGTGAATATTGAAATCTTCACAGACGTGAATATTGACTGAGGGATGAACAGATAGGGTATGATCAATTTGCTTAGTGATGCTCTTAAAGATAGTTATTTCATCATCATTGGGATGGTAGAGGACAAATATGAATGCTGTGCTGTAAGAGCTATTCTAAAGCACATGTAGAAATGTTCAGGGTCTTCTTTGGAGATGTTTCTGCCACAGGGGAAGCTCTCCTTGATCAAGACACATATTTCATGTTCATGGCAATCCTGATTGGACAAATTTGTAAAGGAAGCAATTGAATTTAGGCCAGTTTCACACAAGAACAACAGGTCAGGTTTGGTCTCCCGTAATTGGGTTAGGATCAGGATTCGGTTCTGAGGTTCAAGAAGGAGTGAGTCACTCGCTCGACAACAGCACGTTTCTGCCCTCTTCTTTTCCAATCGACCACACCTGGCCTCTCGCCACCAATATCACACGACACAATCTGAACATCAGCAACATGAAATACTTTTCAAGAGAAGATGTTCATGACTCTTTTCTTTTTCCCGTCTTGCAGGGAATTTTTCCCAGCTTTTATATCCTCCTATCAAAAAAAAAGGAAGAGACAAGAAAAAAAATAGCTTCTCCCATCATGCCCTGCCTTCCCAAGATGCCCTTCGTGTATATAAATGAGCTAGCCATCATTTCCTTCTTCTCTCCCAAAGAGCGATGCAGATACGCCCAGTACATCGTATATTACTTATTTTTTTTGTTTTGTTTTTGTTTCTAACTATAACCTAACCTTTAACGGTACTTTTTTTTCCCCCTTTCGCATACACCCCTCATTATCCTTTATCCAAGCAGGCCCCCTCCTCTCATGCTGAGGCCTTTGGGAGACAATTCTTGGAGGTTCACATTTTCAGGTTCACTACAGACATTCTCGTTCAGTTGTAAAGAACCGCAATGTGGGGCTAAGTCGAATTGGGGTGCATCGTTAGCTTCTCAGTGAATCTCAACTTTCTCCTCTTCACTGCCATCACTGCACACCGGCAGGGTCACACAACGCAGGTCTAGGATATGCCAGGGAATGCTATTCACCATCACGTTATTCTTCGATTGCGTTCCTGTTACAACCCCCTCCCCTAGCGAGTGGTACATTTTGCAGGGGGGGGGGCTTCACCCACCCCTCCTTACCCACTTTAATGGTAGCTTCTTCACCCTCAATTCCTACCGTTTTGTTGCATGGATGCCGCCACTTATATGCGAAGATGGCTCTATGAGGAACAGTTGTCTCATCTTGTCTGGTTTTCGGTGAGATGTTGTACCAAAACACTGCCTCCATGGGAGAAATGTTGCTTTTTTCTGCAGCAGCCTTGATGGTGCGATGATTCCTCTCCACTATCTCATTACCACTCGGTCGATACACTACCCTAAAAAATTGCCTTACTCCCCACATCACACACCTCTTTAAAGGCTTCTGATCGGAAAGCGGGGCCATTGTCCAAAAATATTTCTTCGATTACCCCTCCGATCACCCATGCAGCTTCTGCCCTGATCTCTCTCCAGATGGCAAACTTCCCCGGTTCACAGTCGAGCATCGACAGATACAGCTTATGGCGATAATGGATCACATCAATGGCCAATCACTTCGAGTCCTCCACAATGTGTAACTCTCCTGCTTCATGTCTGGACGGTCCGGGGTCTATCGATTGGCACTCCTGACAGTGCTCCACTACCTCCTTGACCTCTTCATCAGTGGTTTCCGGGTAAACCTCTCTTGCCAGGAATAACGTCCGTTCTCGACTAAAATGGTGCATTTCATGTAACTCTAACTTCCTCCCCTGCACAGTATACCGAGGAAATCTTTCTCTCTTGCAGCCAGGCCTTCTTTACCCGTGTCATTGAATCTGCCTTGTTTTTTTTTCCGATGGGACCAGCACTACGGATACCCTCAACTGGAATTCCGCTATCAAATCTGCGAGTCCTCTGAGCCTTCGCTTGATCAGCATTTCTGCAGCACCTCTGGTCCTGATTCTCTTATCATCAGTCACTGCTGAAACTACCATTGCTGAATTGGATTTGATTTCAATTATTTTCAATCCCCACTTCAGGGCCAAATTAATTCCTTTCATAGCGGCCTCCAGTTCGGCTATGTTGATATGGGAATAGTTGTTTTTCTTTCTTAGCTACACTGCATCTTCCACAGTAACACCTCCCATCTCTAATACGATACCCAATGCCAGGCTGCAGGCAATGCACCAAATCACTCCCATGTCTCCGCCGCTGACGCATCATTCCCCCTTCACTGGGTCTTCTTTCGTCACTCTTGCGATGATTTCTTATAGCATATTCGTGACCTCCTTCATCACACGACCCTCCCAGCCATCAGTGCCCATTTGTCATTTAATAAAGCTGCACCCTATCCTAAGCCAGCCGCAGACTGAGAAGAATTCTTGTTTTGTCAGGTCAGTTCCTGTAACGTGCATCCAGGAGATAAGCGCCCGCGTGTTTGCGTGTTGTGTGGGTACGTGGGAGAGACGGATGAGGGGAAAAAGACTTACCTCGAGACCAGCTCAGCGTTACCGACCAAAAATAGAAAAGAAAGACCAAGATGGCGGCCGCCGTCTTTTGTAAAGTATGATGTCTCGCAAAGTCACACGAATTCTCGGAATATGCAAATTTAGCCGGCCTAAAACGACGATAAAAGCGGGTGAGGGGAAAGACGTGGGGGAGTGACGATTGAGTTGGCTGGGGAATCGTGTGGCTGTTGCTTCTTGTGCCGTGTGAGGATATTTTACCGTTGTTGGAATCCGTGCAGAACTGGTGTAAAAAGATTATTGAATTGCTGCAACATTTATAACATCTTTTCCTGAACTTACCGTGTTAAAGAGAGAGTCGGGCGCCATCTTGAATTTTTCCTTACACATTTCTGTTACAAGCTATCTCGGCCATTTGGCCTCTAGGACTATGACCGAGTCGAAATTTGACTAAAAGCTCATACCCGAGTTTGACGGGTCCACATCCATCGTCGACTGGGAGGTGAAAAGGGTACACACTGTGATTCCCCTGAGATTGGCTGGGGGTGCCTTGAGTGTATATCAGCAACTCAGTGCTGCCGAAAAGGGAGATGTCACCGCAATTAAAGCTGCGCTGTACAAGGCATTTGCCATGGATCCTTGTATGGCCTATGAAAAATTTGCTTCCCGAAAACTTCTACCGGAGGAAAGCGTGGACGTTTTCTTCTCTGAGTTAAAGAAACTCGCAGTTCTGTTCGGTGGAGGGGTGTCGGAGCGGACGCTCGCGGACGCGTTTGTGGCGGGCCTTCCCACTCGGGTGAAGCAGCTACTGAGAGCCTCAACCAGCGTTTCAACAATGACCATGGAACACTTGATGGAACGTGCTCGAGCCATCATCAAAGATGAGGAGGACCTGTGGGAACCAGTTGTGATGGCGACACAGACAGGCCAGATTGGCGCTCGGGAGATTCCGAATCAGAACCCTGCAAGCAATAGGAAGTGTTTTCGCTGCAAGGAATTGCACCAACAGGGGGCGTGTGCGCTGTTTTAAGTGTGGCGGTTTGGGGCATCTAGCCCAAAACTGTGCGGGAAACGTATCAGGGGAGAGGACGTCAGCGCCGCCCTGCTCCCCGAGCAAAATTTGAACAAGGCGCAACCAGTGATGACTGTCTACATAAACAGGATACCCTGCTCAGCACTTCTCGACTCAGGCTGTTCGCATACTATAGTGAGCGCCAGGCTGTGTCCAAGTTGGACTAAGAGGAAGATCAAAGTCACCACGATATGAGGCGAGACCCAGACATGCTGTGGAGCTGGAACTGTCAAGATCTACACGGACACCGGTGCAGCCACTAAGATCAATGTGCTCGTGACCCAAGGAAATCTCCTGGGGTTTGACCTGTTGCTCGGATACGATGCCATCAAGGCGCTGGGGGGAGTCGCAATTCATCGGGATGGAAAGGTGCGATTCTTGGAGGCCCCAGTGTGTGCAGCGCTCCATATCAATCGGCCGGATTTTACAGTGGACTACGATTCGCGCAAGAGGGCCTGGATTGCATCTTGGAAGTGGACCGAGGGAATGGCACCGACTAAACTCAAGAATGGGGTTGCAGAGTACCCTATACCCAGTGAGGCCCGAGCAGAATACGAAAGGGAACTAAAGGCGTGGATCCAAGATGGCTGGTTAATCCCTTACCCTGAGGACAAGCTTGGGCCTCCCAAGGGTCTAATACCCTTGATGGCAGTAGTCCAGCATAACAAGTCGAAAGTACGGCCCGTGCTGGACTATAGGGAGCTTAACAAGCATATTGAAACCTACACTGCCGATGCTGACGTATGCGCCAGTAAGTTGAGGGAATGGCGTCAGAAAGGCACTAATGTCTCGATATTGGATTTGCGAAAAGCCTATTTACAGGTGCGAGTTGATGAGACGTTGTGGCCGTTCCAGACAGTTTGGTTCCAGGGGCAGAGGTACTGCCTTACACGCCTTGGCTTTGGCCTAAATGTGGCACCACAGATCATGAAGACTATTGTCAACACAGTATTGTCCCAAGAAAAGCCCATGAGGGACTCAATGTCAGCTTACATTGATGACGTATACGTCAATGAAGATGTACAGTCTGCGTCGTGTGTCAAAGAAAAGTTGGCTCAGTTTGGTCTGGAATGCAAGAATCCCGAACGTTTAAGGGAAGGAGCACGTGTATTGGGATTGGATGTTTATGAAGAAGATGGCACCCTACAATGGAGGCGTGGCAGTGAAATTCCAAGCATTCCCAACCTCGTTACAAGGCGGACCGTTTTTTCTTGGTGTGGAAAACTTGTTGGTCACTTACCGGTCTGTGGCTGGCTCCGCGCAGCTGTTGGTGTGATTAAACGCAGAGCAAATTTAACAACCACGGGTTGGGATGACATATCCGATGATGTCCTACTAACTCTGATGATTAAAGAGACACTGGAGAGAGTGAACAAGAAGGACCCTGCCTGTGGGCGGTGGTGGGTTAACGGAGACAACGTAGGTGTGTGGGTTGATGCCAGTTCTTTGGCGTTGGGAGTATCGTTGGAGCAAGGAGGAAACGTGTTCGAGGATGCGTGTTGGCTGCGGCCTGTAACAGATTCTCAGCATATCAACCTGGCAGAGCTGGACGCTGTTGTAAAGGGGGTAAATCTGGCCCTGCAGTGGCAGTCTAAGAAGTTGACCTTGTACACAGATTCTCTCTGTGTCTACCACTGGGTGTCTGACACACTTTCAGGACGGACACGAATCCGTACCAAGGCAGCAAGCGAAATGTTAATACGGAGAAGGCTAGACACGCTAAAAAACCTGGTATCTGAGTATGGGCTATCACTGAGCGTCACTCTGGTGCGATCACATTGTAATCGTGCTGACCAACTGACCCGTGTACCTCACAAATGGTATGAAGCCGCGAAGATGGGAATGGAGATTACTGCTCGATCTTGTGCAGTTGCAATCGACCCATGTCAAATACAAAAAATTCATGCACAGAGCGGACATCCGGGTATCAAGAGGACCCTTTATTTTGTGAGGCGCGCATACCCAGCAGTGACCAAGATGGATGTCAGACAGATCGTCAGAAATTGTGAGGCTTGCCAGTCTATTGATCCTGCACCAGAGTGATGGCAGAAGGGTCGCTTGGAAGTTGAGTGTGTGGCAGCGGCTGGCCATGGATATTACCCATTACAGTGGCAAGCCCTTTCTAACTCTCATATATTGCGGGCCTACAAGATTTGCGGTGTGGCGGCAGATGACCAGACAGGATTCAGCAAATGTTGTTCGCCACCTATCATCCATTTTTTTTGAGCGAGGTGCGCCGGAAGAGCTCCTGACTGACAATGATGCAGCGTTTTGTAGCCAGCAAGTTCGGCAGTTGTTAGATGAGTGGGGCGTCCGACTACGGTTGCGATGTGCGCATGTGCCATCAGGAAATGGCATTGCTGAAAGAAGTCATCGCAGCATCAAGAGAATTGCTGCCAGGAAGCGATGTACTATTGCGGAAGCCACATATTGGTACAACATTACGCCAAAGGACGAGACGTCCCCTTCAACCGCACCTGCAAATGCTATTTACACGTACCGAGTCGGAGTGAAGGGAATCAACACTACGCAGCCAACCGACAAGGGAACATATAACAGATATGTAGTGGGAGATCCAGTGTGGGTGCGACCCCCAGGAAATCGGTGCACCGACAAGTTTAAGCGAGGACAAATATCTGGAGTGATTAGCCAGCAGTCTGTTTTGGTCGATGGAACCCCACGACATGTGCGAGATCTTCGCCCAGCTACCGAGGTGCGTCACACAACTACAGAAGAAAGCAGTGAAGCGTCTAGCGATGAGCTGCCGATGCACGGATTCAGTGAGCCCCCTCCAGAGACTGATAGCGATACTTCATCTGATGAGGCAGAACCAGATCCAGAGCCCGAATCTGAAACAGTGAATGTACCTCTTCGCAGAAGACACGCACTAAAAGGCCCCCCCCCCCCCCCCCGGTGCTCTCTATGTGATCATCAGATCAGGGGGGAGTGTAACGTGCATCCAGGAGATAAGCGCCCGCGTGTTTGCGTGTTGTGTGGGTACGTGGGAGAGACGGATGAGGGGAAAAAGACTTACCTCGAGACCAGCTCAGCGTTACCGACCAAAAATAGAAAAGAAAGACCAAGATGGCGGCCGCCGTCTTTTGTAAAGTATGATGTCTCGCAAAGTCACACGAATTCTCGGAATATGCAAATTTAGCCGGCCTAGAACGACGATAAAAGCGGGTGAGGGGAAAGACGTGGGGGAGTGACAATTGAGTTGGCTGGGGAATCGTGTGGCTGTTGCTTCTTGTGCCGTGTGAGGATATTTTACCGTTGTTGGAATCCGTGCAGAACCGGTGTAAAAAGATTATTGAATTGCTGCAACATTTATAACATCTTTTCCTGAACTCACCGTGTTAAAGAGAGAGTCGGGCGCCATCTTGAATTTTTCCTTACACATTTCTGTTACAGTTCCGACTTCGGGTATCACATTCCCTCGTCTAAAGACAAGGTTTCCTTAGCCGTCTCGGCATAGTTTTAACCTCAACACTGCACTTCCATCCAGGGACTCTGCCGGTTTTGCAGTCAACCCATACCTCACGACATGGCCCCTCACTTTCTCCGCTGTCACCTCTGCTTCCTCCACGAGAATGTCGTCAATGTACGAACTAGTGGCCTTGTACAGCACCGTCTTCAGCACGGCTGTCATAATTTTGGGGGCTAAACTCAGCCCAAAGCCTAACCTCGTCAAGCAATACATCTTCCCTTTGTACCGGACCAATTGATGTTGCCAGAGTTTTTCATCTACATGGATCTGGAGATAAGCCGACTTCCGGTCGACAATCTTAATAGCCCGCTCCATCGTCCTTCATTTCCTCATGACCTCTTCGCATACATCAATCCTCTTTCTTTTTATTTTACTTTTGTTAGTTTTGTTAGTTTGAGGAGATCAAGAGACTCCTTCCTGATTCTATTACAGTTAAAATTTATATCCGAAAGACACTGTTCCCTTTATGGCAGCTATCTGTATTTCGTTGCAGATTGGTTTTCCAGGGATTGCTTCTAAGTATTTCTGAAGGTTCTTTTTTAATAAGCCAGTTGCTCCCTTCACAACTGGTATAATGTTTATTTCTTTCAGAGACCATGTTGTTTTTAGATCATTTTTTAGGTCTTGATATTTTGTTATCTTTTCCCGTTCTGCTCTCTTACGGCCAAAGTCGTTTGGAACTGTGACATCGATAATGAGTGCAGTTCTTTCGGGCTTGTTCCATATTACTATATCTGACTTGATGGCCTTGTCTTTTATGTATTTGCCCGCCTGTATGTCTTTGTCGTAGAACACTGTCACTTTTCCATTTGATGCTATCGGTGGTGTGGTTTATGTTCCCAGACGTTTGACAACCTATCTAGTTGCATCTCTCCACAGATCTTCCAATGGAGGTACTTACATACTTTGTTGTGACGGGCAGTGTAAAGGCCATCTGCCAATAAGATTGGACATGCAGACATTAGGTGGCTTGAGCTCTCAATTGCTGAGTAGCAAAACCGGCATTGGCCATTTGCTTGTAGGCCGGCCATTTTTTTTAATCCATTTGTGAGTAAGCCCTGATCTTGACTGGCTATAATGAGGCTTTCCTCATCAAATGGAAGTCTCCCACTCTTGATCCATTGGAGTGAAGCATCTTTGTCTATATATTTCTGTTTAAGCTCCTCTAGGAACTTTTCTGCTCTTTTATGTTGTTCCCATCCTTGTTTTTTGTGTCTATCTCGATTTCCATGTATTTCTTTCTCTTTTTTTCTTGCAATCTGTGTTGCTGGTTCATCATATGCCTCGGCAGTATTTTCCAGTATGTCACCCACAAAGTTTTCAGCAAGCTTTGTGACTGAGGTTTGTTGGGGTAAGCGTTCATGGTAGTCCCTCACTATTTCTATTGACATGTCTGTTGAGCTTTTAATATACTGCCCCATGCTTACTATGGTGGCTCGATATGCATGGTTTATTTCAGTGAGATCGAGGCCACCCTCTTTTCGTGGTAAGTATATCCTGTCCATACATTGGTTTCGGTATATTATTTTATGTAAGGTTAGGAGTTTCCTGGTCTTTGTATCTAACCTATTGATATTGCATTGAGGCCAGTCAATAATACCAAACTCATATGTGATGACAGGGATTGCAAGTTGATTTATGGCAGTTATTTTGTTTTTGGGGCTTAATTCAGATTTGAGAATCTTTTTAAGGCATGATGTGTATTCTTGTTCCACCTTATGTCTCATTTTTTCATGCTCCACAGTTACATTCTCCTCTATACCAAGGTACTTATATGTGGCATCCTCTCCTAAATCTTCAATAAAGCCATCATTGAACCGAATATTTTCGGATGTCGTCTTTTTTCCTTTTTTTATTGTGCATTTGGTACATTTGTTAAATCCAAACTCCATGCAGACATCCTCTATGAAAGTCTTTACATTTTCTATCAGAGAGACAAGCTGTTTTTCTGTCTCTGCATAGAGTTTGAGATCGTCCATAAAAAGTAGATGATTTACACTTTTACTTTTTTTCTTTTTTTCTTCCTTTACTAAGATTGTAAAACCAACACAAAGTCAAGTATCTGCAGAATGTCTTCTTGGTTCCTCCTCTTCTCTTTTCTCTCTCCCAACAATCGAACACAGCATATAATAACAAAACTCTAAAGCACGTCTGACAGCACTGACTTCTGCCAACAGTCTGCCCCTCCTCTTAACAACACAGGCTTTTTATATCGCAAAATCGTTCACCTCTATTTGCATATTCTTCTAACTCACGTGATCACTACTCTATAAATAAGAGTCTTGACCGTTTCTTTTCTTTCTTTTTATTTATTTTTGGTGACCGACCCGCACGTGGTCTATCCAGGTAAGTCACGCATTTCTCCACACTCCCCCCTGATCTCATGATCACAAACAGGACATGCGGGCAATCGTCGTTGGCGGGTACTCCTTCGAAGAATTGGGGGCAGCACTTCCTCATTGCTGTTTTCTTCATTACCACCATCATTACTACCAGTCTGTTCCATTATCCCGTCTCGTGGTTCCATAGGCGGTGTCTCACAATCAGGGCAGGGGGGCAGTATCCGTCTTTGTCGGGTACTTCTCCGAAGAATCGGAGGCGTCATCTCCTCGGTATGCTCCATCATCCCTTCTCGCGGGGTTTCGCAATCACGGGGGGTGGGCAGTATTCGTCTCTGTCGAGTATTTCGATGAGGCATTACTTCCTTGTGTCCATCGCTCTCCTCACTATTGTCATCAGTATGTCCCATCATTCCCTCATCTGGTTCTGTTGGTGGTGTTTCTATGCTCACCTGAAGGGGCAGTAAGTGATCAGGATCATCTCTGAACGGTGTGTGATCCTCCTCATCGTCCTCAGAATCAGAAGAGGTATAACAAGGGCGGATATCTTTTACGTGACGTGGTATGCCACCAATCAACATGGTCTGAGGACTTATGATTTCGTCTATTTTTCCCCGGAAAAATTTCGTAGTGCACCCAGCATTTGGGGGTTTTATCCAAACAAGGTCTCCCACCTGATATGGTGTATTGACAACACTCACCACTGATGGTATGGCATCAACTCCTTTCACACGCTGTTCATATTGGTAAATCCCATTGGCTGGTGCAGTTGCTGGTGTTGCATTGTCCTTGGGTGTTATATTATACCAGTACACAGCTTCTGGAATAGAGCACTGCGTCCTGGCTGCAATTCTTTTGATGGTGCGGTGACACCGTTCTGCTATACCATTACCCTCTGGATAATATGCACACCGATAATGCATTTTAATCCCCCATTCGTGCACGAATTTCTGAAATTCTTGACATCGAAATGTGGCGGCATTATCAGTCAGAATTTCAATCGGGGCACCACGTTCAAAAAAGACGGCTCTCAACTGTTGTATAATGCTGGCTGCATCCTGTCGTGTCAACAGGCGCCATATTGTGAAACGCGTCGGGCCACAATCCGTCATGGTCAAAAAATGTTTGTCCCCATAATGTGTTATGTCCATCCCTACTCGCTGCCAGTTGCCCTCCACCTCGAGCTTCCCTTTTTGCCATTGGGATGGTGCCGGATCAATTCTCTGACACTCTTCACACGAACGTATGGCTGCTTTCACTGATGCTTTTGTAGTTGCAGGGCATACTCTTCGGACAAAATATGCAGTCCTCTGAATTCCAGGATGTCCAATCTGCTGGTGTATCATACGGATCTGGTCAGGTGTTAATTGATCCGTTACAGTCGCGCATGTTTGTTGTTGAAGATCGGATCCCTGCCTCATTGCATCGATCCACCTCTTTGGTACTCGAGTCAAGCTATCAGCCAAATTCTGCATCGACGAGACTAACGTAATGTCTACCTGCAAGCTGTATTCGTCAACTAGACGCTTAATTATTGCTAGTCTCCTTCGTACTAGCATTTCACTTGCAGCTCTAGTCTTAACTCGAGCCTTTCCAGTCAAGGTGTCGGTTAACCAATGGTAAACACACAATGAGTCAGTGTGGAGATGCACAACATTAGTCTGCCATTGCAATGCGAGATTAAGACCTTTTAACGTGGCATCAAGTTCTGCCAAATTTATATGTTGGGCATCATTTTACGGACGAAGCCAGCATGCATCTTCCACAACAACACCTAGTTGCTCCAACACGACACCTGTAGCCAACGAACTTGCGTCAACCCATGCATTTAGTTTGTTTCCAGACACTTGCCACTCACCCCGGGCAGGGTCATTCCTATGCACTCAGGACAACATTTCAGCCATCATTTGTTGGAGAGAATCATCATCCGCAACATCGTCCCATCCTTTTGTTACTGTAGTCACTCGTCTTTTCACCACTCCTGTTGCCGATCGGAGCCATCCACAGACAGGTAGATGTCCTACCAATTTACCACAGATAGAAAACACAGTACGTCTTGTTAATACATTGGGTAACTTTGGAAGTGGGCTCCCTCGTTTCCATCGCAACGTATTGCCCTCCTCCCAGACCTCGAGGCCTAGCATGGGCACTCCATCCTTTAGGCGCTTAGGGTCTTTGCTTATTAACCCAAACGCTTTCAGTTTTATTCGAACTGCATCCGCAGACATTATGTCCTCATTAACATAGATGTCATCTATGTAGGCTGAAGCAGCTTTTGCTGTGGTCTCATCCTGCATCAAAACAGTTTTAATAATGGTTGTCATAATCAAGGGTGCTACGTTTAGGCCAAAACCCAAACGTGTCAAACAATATAGTTTTCCCTTGAGTAGTACTGTCTGAAACGGCCATAATGACTCATGGACACGTATCTGCAGGTAGGCCCTCTTTAGATCCAGAAGTGCTACATTGCTCCATTTTTGACGCCACTCTCTCAGTTTAGCAGCGCACACATCTGCGTTTCCGGTAAACGCATCAACATGCCGATTCAACTCTCGGTAATCCATTACGGGACGAATTTTTTCTTTGGTAGGTTGTTCAACAGCCATGAGCGGAATTAATCCCTTGGGTGGTCCCAGACGTTCCTGTGGGTATGGTATTAACCAACCGTTGTCAATCCACATCTGAAGTTCTTCTTCATATGCGGCCCTATTCTTGGTAGAAACTGCATACTCTGGAATCGTGTTGCACAGCCGATCTGGTTCCTGGCCCATGGCCCATTTCCACTTTGCAGTCCACACCCTTTCGTTGTCATCAAATGTAGCACAGAAGTCCTTTTCTTCATTCGACATGGCTGCACAGACGTCTTTCCCTTCTCCAAGCCTGATACCTCTAGCTGCTGTGATTGTAACGCCTCCTAGTGCTTGTATTGCATCAATTCCAAGCAACATGTCGTAGCCAAGGGGTTTCTCCTGCATCACCAGAACGTCAACTTTAGCTGTGTCACCCTTCTCAGTGCAGATTGTGACTGTCCCTTCACCACAACATACCCGTGATAAGCCATTGGTGGTCATAACGCCAACTGGGTTCCTCCGCCACACCGGACAGCAATGGGCACTAACTATAGACCGGGAACACCCCGTGTCTATAAGTGCTGAACACTGCACATCATCAAGTTTAACGCTAATGACAGGCAATCCTGTGTTTATTGGTTGGCAGGGGGCAAGGGTAGCGATAGTACCTTGCCCCCAACTTCGTTTCCCGAACAGTTGCGAGATATGTGCCCAAACTTATTGCAGCGATAGCATTGCACTGGTCTCTTTGATTGTGGATATACACCTCTCCTATCACTCCGGCACTCTTTAGCAAAATGATTGGCCTCCCCACATTTATAGCACACTGGGGTGGCATGCTTATTACTATCTGGAAGAGAGTCCACATTGCCTCCATGTCGAAAACGAGCTGCTGCTGCAATTGGTTCCTGTTCCTTACAGATGTTTCGAGCTCGGGCCAATAACTCATCAGTTGACAATTCATCGATTCTTGATGATGCCCGCAACAGTTTACTGACCTCCTCGGGTAGGCCTACCAAAAAAGCACAGCTTAATATTTTATCGTTGACCCCACCAAACGGTACAGATAATTTTCGCAGGTCGGCTAGGTACACGTCGACTGTTTCCTTGGGTTGAAGTGTCCGGCTCGTGAACTGTTGCCACGCAACAAATGGATCTGTACCAAACGCTGTATACAGGCTCTGCTTGATTTCATCCCAGTCTGGTTCATCCCCGAGTTGTTGGTAGACTGCATAGGCCCCTCCGGTTAGCCTCAAAGGGATAACAGTGGCTGGTTCTTTAATTTTGCACAGTTTACAGATTTTCTCTGCCTTTTCAATCCATTCAACGACAGCCGGTCCAGTGGTAGATCCGTCGAACTCGGGTATTAAGCGAATGTCGAATCTGTCCATTGTTAGTAACCGCACACCAAGCGCCGAAATAGCTTAAAACCAACACAAAGTCAAGTATCTGCAGAATGTCTTCTTGGTTCCTCCTCTTCTCTTTTCTCTCTCCCAACAATCGAACACAGCATATAATAACAAAACTCTAAAGCACGTCTGACAGCACTGACTTCTGCCAACAGTCTGCCCCTCCTCTTAACAACACAGGCTTTTTATATTGCAAAATCGTTCACCTCTATTTGCATATTCTTCTAACTCACGTGATCACTACTCTATAAATAAGAGTCTTGACCGTTTCTTTTCTTTCTTTTTATTTATTTTTGGTGACCGACCCGCACGTGGTCTATCCAGGTAAGTCACGCATTTCTCCACACCCAGCATCACATTTTTTGAGGAGTTTGTTGAGTGGGTCAATAGTAAGGCAGAAAAGCAGTGGTGACAGACTATCACCTGTAAATATACCTCACTGGACACTGAAATTTGAAGTGTGTATTGTCTCTTTCATGCGGTGTAGTGCAATTGTTGTTTGCCACATAGTCATTTGTTTTTTAAGGAATGTCCTTATGTTCTCATGGACATTATATATCTCCAAACATTGCAGTATCCAGGAGTGAGGCACACTATCGAATGCCTTTTTATAGTCTATCCAAGATATTGACAGGTTCCTTTGACACTTTTAGCAGTCCTCGAGGATGGTTTTGTTGAGAAGTTGGTCCTTTGTACCAAGTTTATTCCTGGTACATCCTTTTTGTTCGTTTTCAAGGCATTTGCCATCGGTGAGGTGTTGATAGATTGCATCTGCAATCATTCCTGTAAGCCACTTGCATGTGGTTGGGAGGCAGCAGATAGGCTTGTATTTATTGGGCAAGTGAGTCTCTTGGCTTTTGGGTATCAGTCATTTTGCCAAGAGTTAACCACTCTGGTGAATCTTCTTCGCCACTGACAACACGAGTAAATGCCTGCGCATAATGTTCATGAAGTGCTGTGAGTTTTTTAAGCCAGAAATTTGGAATCTTGTCAATTCCTGGGCTTTTAAAGTTGCTGAAGTGGGTGATTTTTTTCTTATCGGATCTTTCGATATTTTTAGTGGTGGCATATCTTGTTTGCCCTTGACAGACTCTTTAATTGTATGTATCCACTGCCCCTCTTGGTGTTGTTTGGGGGTCCTCATACAGCAGCCTCCTGAATGACTCCACTTCTTCCTGTGACGGTGGTGAATTAACCTTGATTTCTTCTTGAATTAAATTTCTGTACACCATCCTTGGGTTCTTGTCAAATAACCTATTCAATGACTTGGACTCCATTTTCTTTTGTTTATTTTTTATTCGTGCAGCTAAAGCTTTTATTTCAGCTTGGTTTTCTGCTACCTTAGCTCTTAACTGCTCTTGGTTATGAAGTGAATAGTCGCTTTTAAGTTTATTCATCTTTTTTAATTTTTCCCCTGGGCTATCACATAACAGAAAGGCAGATATCTGGGATGTTTCCTTTCTGAGTTTTAAGATTTTCTGTTGCAGCCTACTTTTCCAGACTGGTTCTTTTGTTTTGGCCTTAAATTCTCCCTCTTTTTTCTCTTTATGGTGGGGCAAACGTTTCCTCTGCATATACCATGCTGCCCCAAAAGTTGCATGGTTTATTTCAGTTAATGACGCATTAGTTGGGACAATTTTTGTGAGAGCATCATTCACTTTCGTAACAAGGGTCTTGAAGGCTTTGGTACAATTTATTTTCACCAGTTTGGGTCGATTTCCAACAGCCAGGCATCATGCCATTTCTATTCTGTTAGTCAGTTCTTCTTCCAGCTCCATCTGGTTTGCATCCAGTGTCATGTTTACAGGTTGGGCATTGCGGTGTTGTTTTTGCCCATATTTTAGTTGAGATATTTTCGGGGGTGAGCCTTGAGGAGAGTTACTGTTGTTTATTGGGCGTTGCCCTTGATAATGTGTCTCCTCTGTCAATGTTAAGTCTGAGACCATGTCGGGTAGTTGAGGTGAAGTTGGTTCTGGTGTAATGTCACTGGGAAGAGGGATGGGGTTGCTTATTGGGCAGATGTCATCTTCAATCATTAAGCGAATATCTCTAATCATACTGGAAATCTGCTCTGTAGAGAAAGCATTGTTCTTCATGAAGTTAAACTTCTGGCATGTAAGTTATTCTCTTGCGATGCCTTTTTTATTTGGACAATGATACTTGAAGGTTTTTTGCCATTCTTGGCATCTTTCTTTGAGTTTTGAGTGCTTAATTTTTGCATACTCCGTCGCCCATATAAGCGTCCATTTATCCTCCCTGCTCCATTGAGTTTGTGTAAACTCAGTTATATCTCTTTGGCTATAGTCCTCCTCTGCCTCAGCAAGAGTCTTTAGCTCAATTGCATCTCTTACCTCTTTGGTGAGATATTTGTTGATCTGTGACACGATCGACAGTAGGTTTTTGGTTGTTGTCCCTACTACCTTTTCCTTTGGTAAGAGAGAAGATCTTATTTGAGCCTCGAATATATTATTTTTCTTTCTTCCCCATTTCTCATACCTTGAGTATGCAAAACAGTGAAGAATTATTTTCTTCTTCTCAACAGACCACTTGATAAGATTATAATTCCTCTTTTTGGTGGTCTTTGGTTTTGCCGAATTCCAGGGCTAGAGTTGGTCTGGTCTGGTCTGGTGGAGTATCCAGCTTAGTGTTGTTACTTGTGGTAACATCACTAGAAGGTGCACCGTTGCTTTCCTCATATGACCCAGTGCAAAGCCATGCTGAGGGAATCTTTTTATTCTGGGCAACATCCTGCCAGTTTATCGATTTATCATTTTCATTTTTGTTTGAATGTTTGGTCAGGGTTTACTTCGAACTTGAAGCATCCTCATGTCAGATTATCTGACAAACCCCTGTACAGAGAGACCGAAGATACCTGAGGTTGGTATCTGGTAGGCATTCAAGTCTTCCTTTTGTTTTTTATTTAACTTTAGTAAATTTTAAGAGATCAATGGGCTCCCTCCTGGAGCTAACACTTGATTTTGTTATGATTTAAATTTATATCCGAGGGCTCTTTTAAGAATAGATGCTGTTCCCTTTATGGCTGCTATTTGTATCTCGTTACAGCTTGGTCTTCCAGGGATTGCTTCTAAGTATTTCGGAAGGTTCTTTTTTATTAAACCAGTTGCTCCTATCACAACCGGTATAATGTTTATTTCTTTCAGAGACCATGTTGTTTTTAGATCATTTTTTAGGTCCTGATATTTTGTTATCTTTTCCCGTTCAGCTCTATTAAGGCCAAAATCATTTGGGACTGTGACATCAATAATGAACGCAGTTCTTTCGGGCTTGTTCCATATTACAATATCTGGTTTGATAGCTTTGTCTTTTATGTATCTGCCTGCCTGTATGTCTTTGTCATAGAACACGCTCACTTTTCCGTTTGATGTCTCTCCAGTGTGCCAGGCTATGTGTTTGTTTAATTCTCTGAAATCCAGTACTGATCTAACTTTGTTCTTGGTGGGTTGAACAACCGCCAGTAATGGTAGCACTCCTTTTTCTTTCCCTGTCCACGGTTTCAATATTCCCTCTTCTATACACCTCTCCACTTCTTCCTTGAATCCTTTTCTTATTTCTCCTCGCAGTGTTTTCTCATAGCAGCTTACTTCGTTTTGTAGTTCCGGAGGCCCGGAGATCCATTTCCATTCGACTGTCCACCTCTCGCCATCGAACTTCGCCAGGAAATCCTCGTCCTCAATGCAGCAAGCCTCCGGTTTTTGCGTTCTGATATTTCTATCACATTCCACTCCTGCCATCCCTACTGCCCTGAGGCGTCTGAAAGTTACCCCCCCACCAGTTGGTTGATCATACTTACACCTAAAACCACATCAACATCACCGACCAGACGATCCGACACCAGGGCTTGTAGTCCAATAGGCACACCTTGCACCAGTATTTCTGCTGTTGTCTCTCCTAGGCATTTTACCTCGCTGCCATCCGCGGTCTTAATACTCCTGGCTCCGCTCCATGACCTAGCGACATTCTTCGCTACCAACGTTGTGGTGCAACCTGTGTCAACAAGGGCCATGGCTCTCTTCCCATTGACTACTACCGGTAACTGAGGCAATGTTTTGTTGTGCGCCATTTCCACATAGAAGGGGGGGAAACACTGGCGCAATGTCTCCCCCTTCACTCATTTCCCTGGTCCTGCGAAGTGATGCAATAGCGGCTAATATGCCCCACTCGTCCATATCGGTAGCAGGTGACCCCCGGTCTCGGCTCTTTGCAGTCATTGAGCAGGTGATGACCCTGGCACCGGAAACACTTGATGGCAGGTCTCCCCTCTTGTCACCTCGCCGCCTGTCTCTCGTCATTCAAGTGGGGCTTGGTGCACGTATTTCCACTCACAGCTGCAGCCACGATTGGGCCCTTGACATTCTTGACTAGGACTCTGGTGTGGACCAAGAGATCATCCACTTCCATAGTATCGATCTCAGTGATTTTCTGCATGTTTTCAGATTTCTTCTGGGAAGCCGTTCACTAGGTATAGCTTTACAGTCATCTCCAGGCTCCTCCCCACGTAACAAACCAATCCTGCCAGTCTCCTGATCTCCGCAGCAAAGATGTCAACAGACTCGCCAATCCACCTCAAACTTACAAGCTTGCCGAGTGCTTCAAATGGACTCTTAGCAAAAGCCAATTTCAATTTTTGCTCCACTGAGGCAAGGTCTCCCTTATCTTCAGCATCTGTTGGTAAGTATAGCGGTAGCAGGGTGACCACATTTTCGATTTTTTGCAACCTTGCAACCATCTTTAATTTTTCCAGCCATTTAATTAGGTCACCCTCTCCAGTGAAGGGTCTCAACATCTGAGTGTTCAGTCTCCAGTCAACTATGTTAATCTGCTTGACAGGCCAAAATAGCTTCTAAGGTTACGATCAGGATTCGGTTTCTGGGGTTCGGGAAGGAGTGAGTCACTCGCTCGACAACAGCACGTTTCTGCCCTCTTCTTTTCCAATCGATCACACCTGGCCTCTCAACCACCAATATCACACGACACAATCTGAACATCAGCAACATGAAATACTTTTCAAGAGAAGATGTTCATGACTCTTTTCTTTTTCCCGTCTTGCAGGGAATTTTTCCCAGCTTTTATATCCTCCTATCAAAAAAAAAAAAAAAAAAGAAAGAGACAAGAAAAAAAATAGCTTCTCCTATCATGCCCTGCCTTCCCAAGGTGCCCTTCATGTATATAAATGAGCTAGCCATCCTTTCCTTCCAAAAGAGCGGTGCAGATATGCCCGGTACGTCATATATTACTTTTTTTTATTTTTTATTTATTTATTATTATTTTTTTTTTTTTTTTACACAGGCATCACCAGATTATCAAGGCCAGGAGGCCACTCAAGGATAAGGGTTAAAGAGTGTACAGTAGAAATTGGACAATATAGTAATCATTAGCAATGAAAATTCGGTAAATTTGATAACTTATATGGAACGGCTCATCAAGAACTTATTTACATTATACTTGAAGACAACCATATTGTAGTCAGCTGGAAAGTAGAAAAACGGAAGACAATTCCACAGGCGTGCAGTTCTAAGAAAGAAGCTTTGTTCATGGAATCTACGTTTAGGTTTAGGCACAGATAAAAAGTGGGGGGAATTATTGATAGTGTTTTCAGCTAGACGAGTGTTTCTTGTGAAAGTTTGGTGAGGGGGGACCATAGACTGAAGCTCAGTCGAACACTTTCCATGAAAATAACGATACATCAGAGACAAGCTTGCAACATCTCTTCTGTGAGATAGAGGTTGCAGGGAAGAGAAAAGGACATCTCCTACGAGGCTACAAAGTCTATTTTGAACTCTATCAAGGCAGGACAAGTCCTTTCTAGCAGCTCCTGCCCAGATGTGAACCTAGCCTTTAACGGTACCTTCCCCCCTCCTTTCGCATATACCCCACAGGGCTCAACCTCTGGAAGTTTGAAACGTAGATCCTTGTAGTGGGGATTTATATTAAAGTTCTGGTTTTGGGTTTTCTCTTGATTTGTTTGTTGGAATTTTCATAGGTAGGTTGTGGAGTTTGTGGAAAAATGTTAAGAGCAGAATAGAGGGAAAGCAAGAGAGAGAGAGAATAGGGACAAAAGAATGATTGAACAAGGAAGACTTTAACCATCAAAAAGGAAAAGTTGTGGCAAGAAACTTGTCAAAAAATTAATAAATATTACACTATTAACAAAGAAATTCATTTTGCTGCAATATCAGTCAATTATATACAAAAAGGTGAAAACAAAATATTTATTTTTATTTTCAAAGCAAACAAAAATAATGAAACATTTTTTTAATTCCATTTTAACATTAAACATTTTTTCATTATTTCTATTTGTTTCCTTACTTTTCAAACAAGTTTCAATGTTTCATCTTACAACTCCCAATATTGTTCACTTCAAATTTTTTAAATCATGAGATCAATCAATATTGTTTTTAAAACTCTTGGCACATTCTTTACATACTCATATAACTTTAACTGTCTTTGAACAGATAAAATATTTGCAGAAATTTTAATTTTTTTATTGTTTACTTTTGTTTCCTTATTAATTATAGGAATCTCCAATGACAAATTGCAGATGACAGTTGGGAAATGGCTTGAAATGTTCCAGTCTGCTTTATTATTGGAAACCAAACACAGGAACATACCTCATCTCTTCAAGATGGATCGTAGAACAAAAAGTGAGTTACTTCCCTTTTTTCATAAGATTACTGTTTGTTGCATTTACCTGGTAGAGAGTTTGTTGCATACTATTTACCTGGTAGAAAGTGGGGAAGGCTCACACACCAACTTCACAGATTGTATATAGATGGAGCGGTAACTGTGATGTCACAAGCGAAAAGTGACAACTCAAGCAGTTTCTTTTCCCAACTAGACTTCAGACTTTGCAGATGTTTCAAGTGCTTTTAAACATCCTTGGGTACATTTTAGTGTTGGGATGACTAATCGGAATCAGGAATCAGAAAAATCAGAAGTTAGAAGAGTATCGAAATCAAAAAAATTTAGCCTAATTTCTGATTCTAAAAACGATTCTTTATTTCTTCATTTATTTATTTTTGTTTAAAACTGAATTTCCTGTTGCTGGCCCAAGTAAACAATATAAATAAAAAATATTGTGATGAGTTTATCAAAAGCTTGGATATATTACTTAATAGGAAAACTGTAGCGATATTGGCAATCACCGAAATGGTGGGAAAATAAAGAGCTTACCTCAGATACATCTGTTGTTGTGTTGCAGGCCGAACTATTTCCTACCTTTGTTCCTGATTTTTGCCTACTATATTTTGCTACAAGCTATTTCAGCTCGACTATGGCGAAGGTGCAGATAAGCAGTGATATCATTAAGCGAGAGAGATATTGTAGTGTGGCTTGAAAAAGTGAGACTTGTCACACAACAGGTGGATGATATAGCAAGTTTGCTACCTTTATATCTGGAAGGTGATGCACTGGCCCTCTATATGGAAATGTGAGGAATGTCAGTCCATTGACCCAGCGCCAGTCAGGTGGGAAAAGAGAAAGCTGGAAGTGAACAAGAATTGGCAGAGAATTGGACGGATATTAAGCATTATGGCACCTTCCATTTTTTAACTCTAACAGACTGTGGTCCATTGCGTTTCTCCATTTGGAGGAAATTGGTGAGGCAGGACTCGGCAAGCATGATTCATCAGTTGGAGGCAGTGTTCCTCGAACATGGCTTGCCGCATGAAATCCTTTTAGACAATGACACGGCTTTCTGCAGCAACGTGTTCCAAGCATTTTCACATTAATGGGGAGTTCACTTGCGATTCCATTGTGCATACGCTCCAGCCGTGAATAAAATGTCTAGGAAACTTGCATACTGATCATCAGTGTTGGGCACACAGGTGGGTTTGTGAACAATGATGAGATAGGTCATAAGCAATGGAGAAATTGTAACAGGACCTCTCCTCATCATGTCTTGTTTGAGTGGGCTAATAATTCCACATTATGAACATTGAAGTCTTCACAGATGTGAATGTTAGCTGAAGGATGAGCAGATAACAGAATGTGGTCAATTTTCTCAGATATGCTCTTAAAGATAGTAACTCCACTGTTATGGGGGCAATAGAGGGCAAATATAAACGCAGTGGTGTGAGCAAGTGCGATCCAAAAGCACATATAGAGTAAATTAGGGTCTTCTCTGGAGATGTCCCTACCACATGGAAAGCCATCGTTAATGTAGGCACATGTCGATCTTGGGGGTCAGATTTGGATGATAAATTAGAATATCCTTTTATTACAAACTCCTAGGAAATTAGTCGGTCCAGTGCAAGTTTTGCTTAGGAATAATAGGTTTGGTTTGGTCTCCTAATTGGATTTCAACCTTTGGAACGTAGATTTTGATTTACGTTTTTGTTCATTACCAGTTTCAAAAGAAAGTTGTAGCAAAAATGCTTTCAAATACAGATGTTCTGTTACTTTATCTAAGTATAAAGTTTTTTTGAAAGATTTTTTACATCTCGACTAATTGGGTTCTGCCTTACACCTTTTCTCTCTAAAAGTGACTATGAAGCCAACAGTTTTGTTTAGACCTGCTCAAATCCTTTGGTATTTCTGAAGAATTCATAGTGCTGGCAGTTTAAACAGAAAATATTCCAAGATCATTCTTTTATTGACCTTTCAAGATTTTCAAACAATTTTTATTCTTTGATTTCAGTTCCATTAACTTCCAAGTTTCATCGAGAAGTGTTCAAGATTTTGGCTCATGTTTTTGGTGCTGACAAAGTTGATTATGGTAAAATGGCGTTGAAAACCGTGTATATTATAGGTAAGAGATTGTTTACTTTTGATGCATCATGCTTTATTTGGACTGTGTTGTGGCCACAATATTTGTATCTTTCTCACAGCTGGAATTGATATAGGGATAAATTAATGACTTAATGGCATAGAATATTTTGAATCAAATTAATAATTCATTTTCACAAGTGAGGTAATAATGTTGGCTATTGTTTAAACTACCTGCAGATACGTGTCCATGAGTCATTATGGCCATTTCAGACAGTGATAATCGAGGAAAAACGATATTGTTTGACACGTTTAGGTTTTGGCCTAAACATAGCACTCTTAATAATGACAACTATTATTAAAACTGTTTTGATGCAGGATGAGACCACAGCAAAAGCTACTTCAGCTTACATTGACGACATCTATGTTAATGAGGATATAATGTCTGCAGATGTAGTTCGAGCAAAACTGGAATCGTTTGGGTTAATAAGCAAAGACCCTAAGCGCCAAAAGGACGGGGTGCCCGTGTTAGGCCTAGAAGTCTATGAGAAGGGCAATACTTTGCGATGGAAGCGAGAGAGCGCGATTCCAGAGTTACCCAGTGTATTGACAAGATGCATTGTGTTTTCTATTTGTAGTAAATTAGTAGGACATATACCTGTCTGTGGATGGCTCCGATCGGCAACAGTAGTGTTAAAAAGACGAGTAACTGCTGTAACCAAAGGATGGGACGACATGGTGGATGATGATTCTCTCCAGCAAATGATGGCTGAAATGTTGTCCAGAGTACATAGAAACGACCCTGCCCAGGGTGAGTGGCAAGTATCTGGAAACGAACTGAATGCATGGGTTGATGCAAGTTTACTGGCTACAGTTGTCATGTTGGAATAATTGGGTGCTGTTGTGGAAGATGTGTGCTGGCTTCGTCCGAAAAGTGATGCCCAGCATATAAATTTGACAGAACTTGATACCACGTTAAAAGGTCTTAATCTTGCATTGCAATGGCAGGCTAAGATTGTGCATCTCCACACTGACTCGTTGTGTGTTTACTACTGGTTGACCGACACCTTTACTAGAAAGGCTCGAGTTAAGACTAGAGCTGCAAGTGAGATGTTAGTACGAAGCGTATAGTTGACGAATACAGCTTGCAGGTGGACATTACCTTAGTTTCGTTGATGCAGAATTTGGCTGATAGCTTGACTAGAGTACCAAAAAGGTGGATTGATGTAATGAGGCAGGGATCTGCTCCTTCACAACAGACATGCACGGCCGTAACAGATCAATTAACACCTGACCAGATCATCAGCAGAGTGGACATCCCGGAATCCGGAGGAGAACATATTTTGTCCGAAGAGTGTGTCCCTCAACTACAAGAGCATCAATCAAGGCAGCTATACGCTCATGTGAAGAGTGTCAGCGAATTGATCCGGCACCGTCCCAATGGCAAAAAGGGAATCTTGAGGTGGAGGACAACTGGTATCGAGTAGGAATGGATGTAACGCATTATGAGGGCAAGCAATTTTGACCTTGACAGATTGTGGTCCGACACGTTTCATGATATGACGCCTGTTGAAATGGCAGGATGCATCTAGCATTATACGACAGTTGAGAGCTGTCTTTTTTTAACGTGATGCCCCTGCTGGAAATTCTGACTGATAACGCCACTATGTTTTAATGTCAAGAATTTCAGAAATTTACGTAGAAATGGGGGATTAGAATGCGTTACCGATGTGCATATTTTCCAGAAGGTAACGGTATAGCGGAGCGGTGTCACTGCACCATTAAAAGAATTGCGGCCAGTACACAGTGTTCTATTCCAGAAGCTGTGTACTGGTATGTGACACCAAAGGACGATGCAACATCAGAAACTGCACCAGCTAATGGGATTTACCGCTATGAACAGTGTATAAAAGGAATTGATGTCACACCATCAGTGGTTAGCGTTGTCAATACACCATATCAAGTGGGAGACCATGTTTGGGTAAAACCCCCAAATGCTGGGTGCACTGTAAAATTTTGCAGAGGAAAAATAGACAAAATCCTAAGTCCTCAGACCATGTTGATTAATGGTGTACCACGTCATGTAAAAGATATCCACCCCTGTTATACCTCTTCTGATTCTGAGGATAATGAGGAAGATCACATACAGTTCAGGGATGATCCTGATCGCCTACTGCCCCTACAGGTGAACATAGAAACACTACCTACAGAACCAGATGAGGGAATGATGGAACATACTAGTAGCAATAGTGATGAGAACGATGGACATGAGGAAGTAATACCACCAGTTCCTCATCGAAGTACCCGAGAAAGACGAATACTGCCCACGCGCCGTGATTATGAAACGCTGCCTATAGCACCACGAGAGGGGATGATGGAACATACTGAGGAAAATGGAACCAAGGAAATGATGCCTCCGATTCTTCGAAGGAGTACCCGACAAAGACGGATACTGCCCCCCTTGCTTTGATTGTGAAACACCGCATAGGGAATCACAAGAGGGAATAATGGAACAGACTGGTGGCAATAATGGTGATAATGAGGAAGATGACAATGAGGAAGTGCTTCCCCTGATTCTTCAAAGAAGTACTCGACAAAGACGACCGCCCCCCCCCCTGCCCTGTGTATGATCATTAGATCAGGGGGGAGTGTAGGGAAACGTGTGACTTACCTAACTAGCACGTGTGCATAATTCGACGGGTCGGTCGTGGAATGAAATGAATGAAGAAGAAAGAAACAAAAATGGCTGCCTTATCTCTTTATATGCCTACAATTTGACCACCCGATATGCAAATGAGATGCTCCTGGTTGGAGATAAAAGAGGGTTGATTTTTTTTTTAGAGGGACGTTCATTTTGAAGTTGGATTTCGAAGAAATAAGTTGAATTAGCAGAAGTTCGATTGGAGTTGAGAGAAGGTGCGTTACGTATACAGAAGTTTGGAAGTTGGAAGTTTGGACAACAGTGTCAACCTTACCCAGGAAATTATTGGTATGACGGGCGGAAGAAATAACACTCAAGTTATTGAATTATAGTGGGGTATCAGAATTGTTTGTATTTACATAACCAGAGGAATATAGAAGAAGAGGATGATATATGAAAAAAGAATAATGCTTCATACTTTTCTGTCCGGACGTCCTTTGTCTTCCTTCTGCTGGGTGCTGTGATGAATGTCCACTATATTGACACAATAAGGCGATTGATACATACCTGACTTCTCTTCTTTGTGAAGTACAAGACAATGATTTTATCCTGTATATAATATTTTCATTGCAAAAATTTCCCTCTGGACCAAATTACAGTAAGTTTGCAATAACCGGGGTCACATGCAATTTTATTATGTCTAACTAATTATCCACCATCTTATGCAACTTTAAAATACCGTTACATACACATTTGTTATAATAAAATACTACATTCTATCCTAGGCTGGTGCTACCAGATCAGGCTGCCTATTGGCTTCCTGAGACGAAATGCACCTACATCGATTTCTGTTTTTGTTTTCTATTCTCTTTTGTAAAACTTAATTATGTTCTACAAAAACAAAATAAAAACAACAGCCCCCTCCCTTTCCCCCCTCCTTTTTTCCTTCCCTACTTCCCGGTTGACCCTGTCGGCAGGGCACTAGAATACGCCGACTGCCCCCCTGCAGGGGGTAAAAGTCCCTCAACGGGGCTACCTGTTGGCCGTGGGTGGCAACCCGTGATGCCTAGGAAAAGGATCCTGGTGACTGAGCAACCGATGCCTAGGGAAAATAAAGGTATCTGTAGCAACACTCTACTTTGGCCTTGTACTAGGCTAGACGGGCGGTTGGAGAGGCCCGATCCAACCAATCGGCTAGTCATGTCAAGCCCTAACACTTACACTGAAAATGTCAATTATAACATCTAAAAAAAAAAAAAAAAAAAAAAAACTTAATCCAAAGATAATACATTTCATTACTACAAACATAGACAAACCAGTTAAGTGTTAGAAGGCGATGGCAAGGGCCAATCAATTGATGAGACAAAAACCACACAACTGCTCCCTAACTAACGTTTCTATCAAACTGGGAAAGAAGAAACTAAAGGAGGAAACAGGAAATGATGGAACAAACTCAATCAATTGAGTATATCTCTTTTGTATCCCTGGGATGAAAGAGCGAATGGGTTTCCCCCTTAACATCTCCCAATTTCGGGCTCCAAGGAGGGTGGGGAGCAAGAGAGATGAAAATCTAAACAAACTTCTATGGATATAATAAACCCAAACAAAAAACCCAGAAATCAAAAAAATACTACAAAATCGAAAAGAACCCACTCTGACGTAACCAGCTCAGACAGTGAACAAGAATATAACTATGAAATAATTGATAAAGAAAAATATCCAAGATTCATAGTAATCGAAACCTTAGAAGGAAAAAAGATCAGCGATCTATCTCCATTCTTAATTGAAAAAATTCTGTCTCAAAACAGCAACCCAAAAACAGCAAAAAAAATGAAAAATGGCAACCTACTTGTCACCGTCGACAACTATAAAGATGCAAAAAACATCTTAGAGATGGAGAAATTCCATATCTATAAATGCAAAAGTTATGCTCATGAAAGACTAAACACATCAAAAGGTGTTATAAAAAGCCATGAATTAACCTTGGCTACAGCAGAAGAAACAGAAAATGCCCTAAGAAAACAGGGAGTAATCGATCACGTCCGAATAAACATAAAAAGGAATGGTCAAACCATACCTACAAAAACCTACATACTAACTTTCAATACACCAAAAATTCCCAAAGAAATAAAAATCGGATACACAATAGAAAAAGTAGAACAATATATACCAGCCCCTCTGAGATGTTATAAGTGTCATAAATACGGACATAGCAGAGAAGCATACAAAGGACAGAAAGTATGTGGAAAATGTGGCTTAAAAGAACCTAACCATAATGAAAGTGAATGCCCAAACGAAACGAAATGCCCAAATTGCCAAGAAAATCACCCAGCATACTCTAAAATATGCAAAATCTACACAAAAGAAAAAGAAATAGACGAAATAAAATACAAACAAAATGTGCCCTTTCCTGAAGCAAGGAAAATAGCAAGCTCTCGAGAAAAAATAAACACTTACGCAGATATTACAAAAACTTCAAACCAAACAAATCAAACCCAAAACCAAGACCTACTTAAACTAATCTCCGAACTCAAAAATCTAATTGAAACTTTAAAAACTAACCAAAACGAAAACAAGAAACAAATGCCAGTATCTTCGAAAACTCAGCCAAATGATCTAAAACAAGTCCCAAAGAGCAAAAAAGAACCCGAACAGCAAAAACCACAAATAAACCGTGAAAGATCCAAATCATGTACAAGGACAAAAGCAGAAGATAAAAACACAATATCTGGAAAGATGGAAACAGAACGGGAAAACACAAATCCTCTTTCCAAAAACCAAAGCAAACAAAAAACAGAGACAATATTAATCGAAAATGAAAACAAATTTGAATTGATTGAAATCGAGAGTCAGAGGAAAAAATCTAGCTCCAAAAACAGAACTGACCAGGAAGAGAAAATGGAGACTGAGGAACCAAGTAAACACAAAACAAAAACCACTCAAAACACAACAAATCAATAGAATAATAGATATAAAAACCTAAACAGAAAAAAAAGGAAAAAAAATAAACAAACTTACCTATGGAAATGAATAAAAACATTATACAGTGGAACTGCAGAGGCATAAAACCAAACTACGAAGAAATCAAACATATAATAGCACAACATGACCCCAGCATAATCGACCTACAGGAAACTCTTCTAAAAGAAACGGACACCATCAACTTCAAAGGATACCACATCTACAATCAAACAAACAGATCACAAGCAGATAACCAACCCACAGGTGGCACTTCAATTATAATAAAAAAACAGATACCACATATAAAATTACAACTCCAAACAAACCTACAAACAATAGCAATTAAAGTTACACTTCACCGACCAATAACTATTTGTTCAATATACATTCCACCTAAACATAAACTAAACAAAACCGAAATTGAAGATCTCATAACACAACTCCCCATACCTTTTATACTAATGGGGGACTTCAACGTCCATAACAAAATGTGGGGAAGTGAGAATATTAACCAAAATGGGAAAATCATTGAATCATTACTGGAATCACCCGAAGTAACTATATTTAACGATAAAACACACACATACCTTCACCCAGGCACAGGAACGCTATTAGCTATCGACCTAACACTATGCTCCCCCACAATATTTATGGACTTCCAATGGGAGGTACATAACAACCAGTGCGGCAGCGATCACTTCCCAATTTTTCTCAAAACCCAAGAACCTACAACAGAAGAATCAAAACCAAAATGACGAATTTATAAAGCTAACTGAACTGAATTTAGCAAACTTTGCACAAATCTGATTAATCAAGAAATAGTTAACAAACCAGATCCTATGTTAGCTTTCACCAATACACTAAACGAAATAGCAATCAAGACAATCCCAAAATCAACGCCATGGTTCACAATAGAATGTAAGCAAGCAATAACCAACAGGAAAAAAATGCTAAAACACTTCAAACAACATCCTACAAAACCCAACCTTCAAAAATACCTACAAGCATGAGCAAAAGCACGCTATATTATAAAAAAAAGCAAAAAAGAAACCTGGCAAAACTACATTTCCAAATTGAACAACAACACGCCATCAAAAAAAATATGGGAAATAATAAGAAAAATAACTGGAAAAAAACTTGGAACACCAATAAATAATATAAGTACACCAAATGGTAGACAAACTATAGACAAAAAAGAAATAGCAAACATAATCGCAAATGAATTCAGCCAAAACTCATCATCCAACCACTACTCCCCCAAATTCCAAAAATACAAAAACAACGCAGAAAAAGAAAAACTCAATTTCACATCCAATAACAAAGAATACTATAACACCTCTTTCACTATAACAGAACTAAAAAATGCAATTCATAAAAGTAAAGATACAGCTACCGGTCCAGATGACATCCACTACCAATTTCTAAAACACATGCCAGACACATCTCTCAACATTCTCTTACAGATAATTAACAAAATATGGTGGACTAACAATTTTCCAAAACACTGGCTCGACTCCAATATCATCCCAATTCCTAAAGCAGGAAAAGATCACTCCAACCTTACCAATTATCGTCCTATCGCCTTAACAAGCTGTATATGCAAAACAACAGAAAGGATGGTCAATACAAGACTAATGTGGCATTTAGAAAAATATAACCTCATTTCTACACACCAAAGCGGATTTAGACAAAATCAAGGTACTAATGACCAACTTATTCGGCTAGAAACATATATTCGTAACGGTCTAATAAGAAACCACCATGTGGTCTCAATCTTTTTTGATATCGAAAAGGCGTATGACACCACGTGGAGATATGGAATCTTGAAAGATATTCATAATATGGGAATCAGAGGAAACCTAGCAAAATTTATCCAAGAATTCCTATCCCACAAAACATTTAAAGTATGCTTAGGAAATACAACATCAGATCAACACACACAAGAAACAGGGGTACCACAGGGTAGCGTACTATCTGCCACCCTTTTTCTAATTAAAATCAACGGTATAATCGAAAATGTTAACATGGGGTTCGAAAAAACACTATTTGTTGACGACTTTTCAATAACTTGCTCATCACCAAATATGCCAACTATTGAAAGACAAATGCAACATTGCCTTAACAAAATAGACCTTTGGGTTAGCCAAAATGGATTCAAAATGTCCAAAAGCAAAACCACATGTATCCACTTTTGTAGGAAACGCAAATACCACCTTGACCCACAGCTCAAACTAAATGGACAACTAATACCAGTAGTACAACACACCAAATTTCTAGGGATCATTTTAGACAACAAACTAAACTTCAAGGAGCACATTAACAAATTAAAACAAAAATGCTTAAAAGCAATAAATATCTTAAAAATAGTATCAAAACTAGATTGGGGAGCAGATCAAGCTACAATGCTCAAAATATATCGCTCACATATCAGATCCAAACTGGATTATGGTTGTGCCATATACAGCTCTACTTACAAATCCTACAAAAACAAACTACTAACAATACAGAATCAAAGTTTAAGACTCAGCCTGGGAGCCTACCGAACTTCTCCAATGGAAAGCCTTCACGTAGAAGCCCCAGAACTACCCCTGCACTTAAGATGGAAAAAACTAGCGTTACAATACGCAGCAAAACTACAAACCAACCCCGAAAACCCAACATACAAAACTACCTTCAACTTACAATGTACAAACTCTTATTCAAGGAAACCAAAAAGTATACCCTCCTTTATACACAGAATTAAAAAAATAATACATCAAATCAATGAAAACCCCGACAATATAATTACTCAGAAAACAAACAACAGACCCCCATGGACATTACACAAACCAGAAACCGACATAACACTTACTACTTACAAGAAAAACATTACAAATAATATAACAAATAGAAGCAACTTTGGAGAACTAAGAGAAAAATATGCAGAATACATAGAAATATACACCGATGGGTCTAAAACTATAAACGGAACAAGCGCAGCATGCACAGATGGACAAAAACAATATCAAATAAGACTGCCCAACGAGGCTTCAATATATACAGCTGAACTGCAGGCCATCAAAATAGCTCTCAAACACATCAAAGACATCAACGAACAAAAAGCCATAATATATACAGACTCGCTATCCTGTATCATGGCCCTTGAAGTAAAATCTAAACACCCTTTTATCACAGAAATTATGCAAGAATACAATGAAATAACCGAAAAAAAGCAATAAAAAAATTATAATAGCCTGGATACCAAGTCATGTCGGCATTCCAGGAAATGAAAAAGCAGACAAACTGGCTAAAGAAGCCACAAACCACCAAATGGAAAAAATTAAAATACCACACACAGACCTAAAAAGAAAAATCAACGAATATATAGAAAACATGTGGCAAGAGGAATGGAACAAATGCAGTGCGAACAAATTGCATGAACATCAACCAATAATTAAAAACGAAAAACAAAAAATTTTTAAAGGAAGAAGAGAAGAAATTGTACTAAACCGAATAAGAATCGGACATACAAAATTAACTCATTCCTAGCTAATCAAAGCGGAGGAAACACCAAATTGCACACTCTGCAACCAACAACTAACAATTAAACATCTACTTACAGAATGTAGAAAACACAAACACACTCGGAAAAAATATTTTAAAACAACAAACATTAGAAAAGTGTTCCAAGAAGTGGAACCCCAACAAATCATAAACTATTTAAAAGAAACAAATGTATTCAAACTCCTATAAAGTAAACAAGTAAAATTCAGTTTAGAAAAACAAATCTCTTACAAATAAAACAATTTTTCGGAAAACCTAAAACATCTTGCTTCAAAAGATAAACTTTTTCAAGAAACTTAAAAAATTTTTACAAGAAACTGAAAATCTATTATACCAACAAAACTTTTTTGGCATTAAATGACTCTTAGAGGTTGAAATGCCGTTAAACAAATACACTCACTCACTCACACTCTATCCTAAGAGAAACATCATCATGATCGCGAACACCTTACAAAGAAGTAGTTATCAATTTTCCCTCTAAAATTAAAGTACTAATACCACCACCAGTCTACACCGGGTACTATTATATACATATACATAAACCGTCTTGTCTGTCTTTGTAATTGGCTTATAAACTGATGCAGAAACAATTACCTTTCGTTTTCCATTTAAAAAATAACAATTTCTCCCTCATTCAGTTCAGGGTGTTCTCATTGGCTGTGAATTCAAAAATCACTTATTCCGGAATACAAACCTACATAAATGTGGCCTTATTTTAGGGGTTCACAATATCAAACAGGAGAGTCTGTAAAGTCATGTCAACGATTAGGCTGGCATGGAATCTCTGATTAGAGAGTCCAAAATGGCTGCCTTTCACAGCGATGGGAGAGTCCATGTGAAGACAGGAATAGGGGTGTCAGTTACCCCAGAACACCCCCCTCCGAAGATTTATTTCCCTGAAATATAATTTTTTCTCTTAGGGTTGACTTCCAAGGTGTCCGTCAGCTTCCTTTTTCTAGTGGAACGACGTATTTCCGTACTGGTTTGAGGAGGTTCCAGGTCAAATGCCTCATATAGGAGGTCCATCGTCTCTTCTTCAGATGGAATTTCACTTGGCTCGTCTGAAGTGCGTTTGCGAATTTGGTTTAAGTGTTTCTTATGTGTGGAGTGTGGTCCTTCCACCATATAGACCATACGACCGATCCTGTTAATGATCGTTCCCCGCTCCCAGAAGGTACTATTATCTTTATGCATTTGGAAAAATATCTTTTCTCTCGGCATGTAGTTCTTCTTGGGTATCGTCAGCTTGGTGTGTTTTACCTGCTTTGGTAATAACTTATCAAAAACTGGCCGTATTTTCCTTGCAAACATTACTTCCGCTGGAGACATCTGGGATGGTGTGTTTTCGTTGGGCGTTATGCGGTACACCTGAAGAAATTGTTGTAGGGCTTTTTCGGATGGCGTGTCTTTAGCCTTCTTCAAAGCTCTCTTCAGTGTGTCCACAAATCTTTCCGCTTGGCCGTTTGATCTGGGGTGGTATGTCGGAGTTGTAATGTGGTCCACTTGGAAGTCTCTAATGAATTCTTTAAAGTCCCCGGATGTAAGCTGAGTGCCGTTATCTGACACTAAACAGTCGACTACTCCGAATCGTGCAAATAACTCATGAAAAGTTTTTATGGTGAAGTCCGTAGTTGGGCTCTTACATCTAAAGACTTCGGGCCACTTGGAAAAACTGTCCACTATTATAAGGTAGTAGTGTCCATCAAGTGGTCCTGCATAGTCCACATGTATTCGTGACCATGGATAGTCGGCTTTGGGCCATGCTTTTCCAGTACACGTATGAACGCATGAGGCTCTTCATTCTGGTGGCGCCAGGGTGTCATGTGTGAAAATCCTTGAGGATTTTTTTATGTAGGGTCGCTGGAATAACTACTCTATCTCTGTATAGTAGAACCTGGTCGCACACTGAGAAAGCTTCTGCTACTTGTTCATCCGATTCCAGTTTTGCTTTGGTTTCTTTTATAAAATCGTCACTCTCGGCTTCTTTTCTTATGTCGTCTAGGGTAACCGGAAGTTCTTTCACTGTGTTACATAGAATCAAACTGTAGTCCTTCTCTGATTGAAGTGATGCGATAATAGAATCCTCAAGCGGTTCTCCAGTTTTTGGTATTAACCAGGATAGGCCGTCAACATGTCCTAACCTCTTTGATGGTAGAAACTCCATTTTGAAGTCGTAATTGAGTAGGATTGTTCCCCATCTTTGCAGTCTGTTTGCCGTATGTGTAGGCAATCCTTTTCTTGAACCAAAGATAGCGATGAGCGGCTTATGGTCCGTTTGAAGCTTAAAATGTCTTCCATGTAAAAATCTATTGAATTTAGTCACAGCGAAAATAATACTTAGAGATTCTTTCTCTATTTGGGAATAATTCTTTTCCGCCGGTAGTAGGGTTCTAGATGCATGTGCTATCAGTTTCGTTGAACCATCAGGCATTTTATGTAGGATGCATGCGCCGATTCCATATGCGCTAGCGTCACTAGCAACGATTATGTCCAGTTTCGGATTATAATGGGTCAGGAACAGTTCTGGTGAGCACGTTTTTTAGCTTTTCGAATGCAGTCTGGCATTCTGTGGTCCAATCCCAAACTTTGTCCTTCCTAAGTAGCTCGTTTAGGGGTGCACGTAAAGTATGCAGGTTTGGAATAAAAGCTTGATAATAGTTGGCTAAGCCTAAGAAACTTTGCAAAGTTGTTAAGTCATGTGGCTCAGGCATATTTCTTATCGCTGTGGACCTTTCAGGATCGGGCCGTCTACCGTTCTTGTCTATTAACTGACCAAGGTATTTAATTTGGTTGAGGAAAAATTTGCATTTGGTGTCTTTCAGTGTGAAGCCATACTCACTTATTTTTTCAAATACCCGAAAAACATGACTTTCATGTTCTTCTATAGATTCACTTTTTACTAGAATGTCATCTATAGAAAAATCAAAGCCGCTCAACATAGTGTCGATTATTTGCTGAAAGATAGCCGGGGCGACCTTGATCCCGAAAGCTAACCTATTAAATTTGAACAGTCACCTGTGGGTGGTAATACACAAGAGTCTGGAGCTTTCTTCTTCCACAGGAATTTGTAGGTATGCTTCGCTTAAATCTAGTTTTGAGAAAATTTTTCCTCCATTGAGTTTCGTAAATACTTCCTTGGGGCTAGGTAGCGGGTAGTGGTGATCCCTTAGTGCTGCATTCAACCTTGTCGAGAAGTCTGCGCAGACTCTAATATCCATTGATTTTTTCTTTACGTATACAGTGGGGGCAGCCCACTCACTGTAGTCGACTTGGGTCAGTATTCCTGCCTTGACGAGTCTATCTAGCTCCTCGTCAATTTTTTGTATGGAGGCAAATGGTATGCTGCGTTTCTTTTTAAATATCGGGGTGATGTTATCTTTTAATTCGAACTTCGCCTTCATTTTTGTGCAGCAGCCTAATTTGCCCGAAAAAACATTAGGAAATGACTCCATCAAGTCTTCCTTAAGTTTTTTTGCTTTAGCTGTAGGGCTGTCTATTTTCTGACAAAAATCGCTCATGGGCGAGTCCCAGAGTTCAAATTGTTGAATCCAGTCTGTCCCGAAAAGATTATTTGATTTCTTTAACACAAACATTTTTAGTGTTAAAGTTTTGCCCTTCAATGTTACATTTGTAGTGACTTCGCCTTCAAACCTAATGCGTTCTCCCGTTACCGAGTGAGCCACTCTGTTGGTTTATCTCATTTTTGGTTTGCCAATTTTACACCAAGTATTATAGTTTATTATGGACAAATCTGAGCCAATGTCAAGTTGAAGCTTTACGTTTTTGTACCCGATTTTGATTATTACGTACTTCCGTACATTTTCATCTTTCCCTAGAATTCTCGTCGTTTTGACGTAACTCTTGCGAGGTCCTTTTACTCTGCAATGCGAGGCTTTGTGGCCATTGCGTCTGCATAGATCGCATTTACGGGACCGGTAAGGACAATCTTTCTGCCAGTGGTGTTCTCCACATCCTCGGCATGGGTAACGTGGTAAATCAGGTTTATTTTGGTATGTCTCCTGAGTATTGCGTTTGGTTTTCACTTGACTTTTTGGGAAGAACGGTTTTTTATTTTGCACTTTCTTGATGTATGATACATTTACCTCTTCTATATTTCTGGAGTCCTGTTTCTCAGAAATAATTGTTCGGCATTCCTCAGCCAATTTTTGAAAGGTAATGTCCGGTTTCTTTTCGAGTGTGTTCAATGCCCTGCGTCTAATTTCAGTGTCCTTGGTTGAATAAAAATCAAGACCTTGAAATTGTCGGCCGTTAACGAAGATAATTTAAAATTATCACAATGCCTGTTTACGACTGACGCAAATGTTGTGTAGTCTTGGTCTTCTTTGCGAGTCAGGTTTATACATTTCCATCTCTTATGGAATAAACTAGTTTTCGGGCAGTATAACTCCATTAAGGATTTTACAGCATCGTCAAATGACAATTCGTTCGTCTGTTTTGGCAGTATATAGTCCATGAACTTACTATGTTCCATGGCTCCCAATTTTTGTAGTAAGAGACGAACCTTCATCTGCTCGCTCCAAGTTTTACAATCAATTCTGAACACGTCGCCGAATCTGTGGAAATAGGCTTCAAAAGTTAATTCTTCATCAGGCCAGTACTGAAAAGTTTCCAATGCTGACCAGATTGCAGTTTGGGAAAAAACGTCCTTGTCTGACTCTCTACTGTCTTTTTTAGATATAACCTTAGATAATATTTCGAACTTTCTCTTTGCTTGTTCTTGCATTTCAAGTATTTGGGCATTAAATTGTTTTCTTTCTTCTTCTCTTTCTTCTTCTCTTCATTTTCTTTCTTCTCTTTCTTCGAACCTTTCTGCTTCTCTTTGTCATTTTTCCTCCTCCGTTTGCTTTCTTTCTTCTTCTCTTTGCTTTTGTATTTCGGAGAACTGAGTTTGCTGCAACCGTATCATAGCAGCTATTTGTTTTGAATGTTTTTCCATGTTGGAAAATAACTAGTCTCCGAATTTCTAGGTCTGAGAAATTTCACCAAGAAAAAAACAATTTTATGAAGATGATATATGAAATAAATATTCACACATGAGGAGGGACAGAAGGAAAAGAAAAAAAAAAGTTCCGTGTTGTATCTTAGCAGAAAATGTAATAAGACACTTAAAAAGTTTTTGTTTAATTTCCATGAAAGGAAAAAAAAAATAGTGAATAACTGTACTATTTGTTGAAGTCAGAGAATTTTGCCAACATCAAAAGTATTTAAGAAATATCAGAGAGAGAAAAAAAAATCTTTTAAAGTTACCGTTTTTTTTTCTCTTTTTATTTTTTTAAGTCCATAAACTTTTTTAGTTTCGACTTTCAGTATTTTTCTAATTTCCTTTTGTTGTTGTTGCTGAAATATTTTCCTTTTATAGAGTTGTATTTTTACAATCCTCGAATATGCTTTTATGGTCAGTACATATCCACATTGGCACGTTGGTAGAACTTGTTTCAATAAATAATAGTTTGTGGGTTAGATGTAAGTGTCCTATGTAGAGTCGGTTTAATGACTTTTCTGTTTCTTGTTTTTATTTTTCTCGTTCACCGTAACAGAAAAAAAAAACTGGTTGCTTGCCAGCTAACCACACGTGTGTTCAAAAATACAAAAGCGTAAATTCAAGTTCACCAATAACTTTTTTTCCAGCGTAGAATGTAATCTATTTCGTTTTAAAACAAGAAATTGATTAGGACAGCAATATATATTTTTTTCTACTCACAGTTTTGGTTTGGCGATAACTTTCTTTTTTTTTTTTTGTTGTTGAAAAAAAGAAGTAAACTTGTTGAACTTTTCAAAGCTGGTAGAAAAATTTTAAAGTTGAGTCAGAAAAAATAGGAAAATAGACGTTTTTGATTATTAGTCCAAAGGAAAGGGTCCTTGTAAGGTTTTTTCATTCCTACGTCACCAGATGTTGTGGCCTTATTTTAGGGGTTCACAATATCAAACAGGAGAGTCTGTAAAGTCATGTCAACGATTAGGCTGGCATGGAATCTCTGATTAGAGAGTCCAAAATGGCTGCCTTTCACAGCGATGGGAGAGTCCATGTGAAGACAGGAATAGGGGTGTCAGTTACCCCAGAACAATAAATAAAAGAACATGCTGGACAGTAACAAACATCATTAGAACGTAAAACACACCAATTGTTTGGGTTTTTTTTTTTTTTAGGTTTTTTTCCTTTATTTATTAACTAGTGGAGGTGCCCGGCATTGCCTGGGTGGTTGTAGGCGTGTGTTGAACAAAAAAAAAAGTGGTAGTAGGCAGGCAGGTTGGAACCCAAAAGGAAAAGAGAATGTGTAAAAAAAAGTGTTGGTAATTAAAAGGCAAAATAAAAAAAATAGATATAGAGAGAGGTGAGATCGAACCCAAAAACGTGGGGTGGTTGGTCTTTCTCACTAACGATTATGCCGTAGCGGATCATTAGATGAATTAGTTGGTAATCAAGTTAAGAATCACACAGGCGCAGGAATGATAGCAGATAGCGAAATGTTTGTCACGAACGCGCAGAAATGAAGGTTGCTTTTTAAATCTGACTAAAGGCCAGTTGAGCTTTGCGCTGTTTTATTTATTGGTTTCCCACGATGTCGGGAAAAAACAGCTCCCCCCAAAAAGGGGGAACTCTGGCAGTGTCCAAATGAATGGCAGTTGCCTGATATGAAGGGTTTCCCCCACAATGATCAAAGCTGATTGCCTTCAAGACGTCCCAGCCATGAAAGCCAGGCGAGTGCTTTCGCTTCAATTAGTTTTGCTTTATTTATATGAGAAAGACAAACACCAGAAACCAGGGATTTTTTTAAAACTCGATCAAATAAAAGATAGAGACAACGTCAGTTTTTGAATCTGAGAGATTATAATCTAAGGAGTATAAGGAAACTTGTTGAGAAGTCCAGCAAAAAAAGTCTTTCTTGGACATACACAAACGCATGCGGCCATTTTACCTTTTATATTATAGACTAAATCCCGCACTTAACTTTGGCTTTGAGGCAGTTTTTTTGGTTTTGTTTCCTCAAGATGTTGAGGGAAAAACCAGCTCCTCATAAGTAGGGGAGTGTCCAAATGAATAGAAATTGTCTGATATAAGAGGGTTTTTCCACACAGTGATCAAGGCTAATTACTTTCTGGGCATCCCCAGCACGAAGCCAGAAAATTACCATCACTGTCATTAGTTTCACTTTTTTATACGAAAACCACAAATAAACAGGCGTGAAGGCAGAATAGTGGGAATTTTTAGCGAGTAAAAGTCACTTGAATAAAATATATTTACGACCTCCTTTCATAAATCTGACATATTATAATCTAGAGAGTATATAAAAAGTTCTAAGAATGAGTGTCCCCCCCCCCCGAGCAACCCACCCAAAAAAACCTTTGGCGGACATACAAAAAAAATGCACATAAACGCACACACATTTTCACTTTTACATTATAGATTATAATACTTTTTTTAGTACATTGATTTATAGACCACTTTCATTCTAGTATAAACGGCCAGGCATGTTAGCACAAACTTGCAGGTTTCACCAACCAGCAAGCAAAATAATGAGGAAGCAAATATACAAAGATATATATATGTACAGAGAGAGGGAGGGACACACACACATATATATACAGTGGGGAAAATAAGTGTTGGACACATCCCATTATTCTTTATTTAACACATTTTTTATGCAGCGAATGACACAAAAATTTAACAAGAAATAGTTACTAATTTAACAATAACAAATAACGTTAGAAATTGGAACCTTTTAATGCATAACAAGAATTATATAATAAAAACGAGAATAGCCGGAAAAAAAGTATTGGACACATTGTTTTAAATTATATTTTATTATTATTTTTTATAAATAATGCTGGAAATTGTTATTTGCATTTTAATTTGTTGACACTATTATACATTTTAGAAGTTTCTTGATTGTTGCAGACCATACTCTACGTCGTTGGAAAGTATTGGAACATGTTAGTCACCAGTAAGCCATCACGCGTGAAGGTTCTCAGAATGAGTAAACGTAAAGAACTCTCTTAAGTCGTTTGTGATAAGATTATTGCTGAGCACAAGAATGGAATTGGTTATCGGTGTATATATGCTCAATTCAAAATCCCTGTAAGCACCATAGGGAACCTTATTAGAAAATGGAAGGTGCATGACTCAGCCCTGAACTGTCCGCACACTGGAGATCCTTGCAAGATGTCGGATCGAGCAGTGAGAAAGATTATACGAAAAGTTCAGCAGCAACTGAGAACCGCACGAGGCGAACTTCAGAAAGATTTGGAAAAAGCAGGGATAGTAGTAACGAAATCAACGATTAGTAATGTTCTCCGACGCAACGGTCTTAAATCGTGTACACCTCGAAAGACACCATTACTAAAAAAAATGTCATGTTAATGCTAGTCTGGAGTTTGCAAGAGACCACTTATTGAAAACAGATGATTACTGGAAGAATATGATCTGGTCCGATGAGACAAAAGTGGAACTTTTCGGCATTAACTCTGTACGTCGAGTATCGAGAAGAGATGGCACAGCGCACGATCCCAAGAACACCCTCCCCACTGTAAAGTTTGGTGGTGAAAATGTCATGCTCTGGGGATGTTTCTCTTCAAATGGTACTGGGCCACTTCATATTATAGATGGAAAGATGAATGCAGCCAAATATCGGGAAATTCTTGAAAATAATCTCTTGCCTGCTTCCAATGTGTTAGGTATGCGACAGGGATGGATCTTTCAACAAGATAATGATCCCAAACATACTGCTAAAATAACTTCCAATTGGTTCGTACAGAACAAAATAGATGTTCTTAAGTGGCCCAGTCAGTCCCCAGACTTAAATCCTATAGAAAATCTATGGAGAGAGCTCAATCATGGTCCACCAACGAGATCCACGTAATATTCAGGATTTGAAGAAAGTATGTGTTGAAGAGTGGGCCAAAACATCGCCTGAACGTTGTCACAAATTAGTTTCATCGTATAGAAAACGTCTCGAAGCTGTAATAGCCAATAAGGGGTTTTCAACTAAATATTAGATGAAATTGTATTAGTGTGTCCAATACTTTTTTTCCGGCTATTCTCGTTTTTATTATATAATTTTTGTTATGCATTAAAAGGTTCCAATTTCTAAAGTTATTTGTTTTGTTACATTTTCACATCATTCGCGGCATAAAATATGTGTTAAATAAAGAATAATGGGATGTGCCCAACACTTATTTTCCCCACTATATATATATATATATATATATATATATATATATATATATAGAAGGAGAGAGAGATAGATCAGCCGTGTTACAGTTACACTTCTGCACTCATTTTATTTGTGTCACAAATTTATGTCTAGCGATATGTTTTATAGACATTATATCAAAGCGATATGTATTATAGACAGTATGTCAAAGCGATATGTTTTATAGACATTAGTTCAAACTGATATGTTTTATAGGCATTATTTCAAACCGATATGTTTTATAGGCATTATTTCAAACCGATATGTTTTATAGGCATTATTTCAAACTGATATGTTTTATAGGCATTATTTCAAACCGATATGTTTTATAGGCATTATTTCAAACCGATATGTTTTATAGACATTATTTCAAAGCGATATGTTTTATAGGCATTATTTCAAACCAATATGTTTTATAGACATTATTTCAAACCGATATGTTTTATAGGCATTATTTCAAACTGATATGTTTTATAGGCATTATTTCAAACCGATATGTTTTATAGGCATTATTTCAAACCGATATATTTTATAGACATTATTTCAAACCGATATATTTTATAGGCATTATTTCAAACCGATATGTTTTATAGACATTAGTTCAAACCGATATGTTTTATAGGCATTATTTCAAACCGATATGTTTTATAGGCATTATTTCAAACCGATATGTTTTATAGACATTAGTTCAAACCGATATGTTTTATAGGCATTATTTCAAACCGATATGTTTTATAGGCATTATTTCAAATCGATATGTTTTATAGGCATTATTTCAAACCGATATATTTTATAGACATTAGTTCAAACCGATATGTTTTATAGGCATTATTTCAAACCGATATGTTTTATAGACATTATTTCAAACTGATATGTTTTATAGGCATTATTTCAAACCGATATGTTTTATAGGCATTATTTCAAACCGATATATTTTATAGACATTAGTTCAAACCGATATGTTTTATAGGCATTATTTCAAACCGATATGTTTTATAGACATTATTTCAAAGCGATATGTTTTATAGGCATTATTTCAAACCGATATGTTTTATAGACATTATTTCAAACCGATATGTTTTATAGGCATTATTTCAAACTGATATGTTTTATAGGCATTATTTCAAACTGATATGTTTTATAGGCATTATTTCAAACCGATATGTTTTATAGGCATTATTTCAAACCGATATATTTTATAGACATTATTTCAAACCGATATATTTTATAGGCATTATTTCAAACCGATATGTTTTATAGACATTAGTTCAAACCGATATGTTTTATAGGCATTATTTCAAACCGATATGTTTTATAGGCATTATTTCAAACCGATATGTTTTATAGACATTAGTTCAAACCGATATGTTTTATAGGCATTATTTCAAACCGATATGTTTTATAGGCATTATTTCAAATCGATATGTTTTATAG
>NC_136516.1:62327758-62376319 GCF_053919585.1 Euprymna scolopes
CGTTTTTTTTTCTCTTTTTATTTTTTTAAGTCCATAAACTTTTTTAGTTTCGACTTTCAGTATTTTTCTAATTTCCTTTTGTTGTTGTTGCTGAAATATTTTCCTTTTATAGAGTTGTATTTTTACAATCCTCGAATATGCTTTTATGGTCAGTACATATCCACATTGGCACGTTGGTAGAACTTGTTTCAATAAATAATAGTTTGTGGGTTAGATGTAAGTGTCCTATGTAGAGTCGGTTTAATGACTTTTCTGTTTCTTGTTTTTATTTTTCTCGTTCACCGTAACAGAAAAAAAAAACTGGTTGCTTGCCAGCTAACCACACGTGTGTTCAAAAATACAAAAGCGTAAATTCAAGTTCACCAATAACTTTTTTTCCAGCGTAGAATGTAATCTATTTCGTTTTAAAACAAGAAATTGATTAGGACAGCAATATATATTTTTTTCTACTCACAGTTTTGGTTTGGCGATAACTTTCTTTTTTTTTTTTTGTTGTTGAAAAAAAGAAGTAAACTTGTTGAACTTTTCAAAGCTGGTAGAAAAATTTTAAAGTTGAGTCAGAAAAAATAGGAAAATAGACGTTTTTGATTATTAGTCCAAAGGAAAGGGTCCTTGTAAGGTTTTTTCATTCCTACGTCACCAGATGTTGTGGCCTTATTTTAGGGGTTCACAATATCAAACAGGAGAGTCTGTAAAGTCATGTCAACGATTAGGCTGGCATGGAATCTCTGATTAGAGAGTCCAAAATGGCTGCCTTTCACAGCGATGGGAGAGTCCATGTGAAGACAGGAATAGGGGTGTCAGTTACCCCAGAACAATAAATAAAAGAACATGCTGGACAGTAACAAACATCATTAGAACGTAAAACACACCAATTGTTTGGGTTTTTTTTTTTTTTAGGTTTTTTTCCTTTATTTATTAACTAGTGGAGGTGCCCGGCATTGCCTGGGTGGTTGTAGGCGTGTGTTGAACAAAAAAAAAAGTGGTAGTAGGCAGGCAGGTTGGAACCCAAAAGGAAAAGAGAATGTGTAAAAAAAAGTGTTGGTAATTAAAAGGCAAAATAAAAAAAATAGATATAGAGAGAGGTGAGATCGAACCCAAAAACGTGGGGTGGTTGGTCTTTCTCACTAACGATTATGCCGTAGCGGATCATTAGATGAATTAGTTGGTAATCAAGTTAAGAATCACACAGGCGCAGGAATGATAGCAGATAGCGAAATGTTTGTCACGAACGCGCAGAAATGAAGGTTGCTTTTTAAATCTGACTAAAGGCCAGTTGAGCTTTGCGCTGTTTTATTTATTGGTTTCCCACGATGTCGGGAAAAAACAGCTCCCCCCAAAAAGGGGGAACTCTGGCAGTGTCCAAATGAATGGCAGTTGCCTGATATGAAGGGTTTCCCCCACAATGATCAAAGCTGATTGCCTTCAAGACGTCCCAGCCATGAAAGCCAGGCGAGTGCTTTCGCTTCAATTAGTTTTGCTTTATTTATATGAGAAAGACAAACACCAGAAACCAGGGATTTTTTTAAAACTCGATCAAATAAAAGATAGAGACAACGTCAGTTTTTGAATCTGAGAGATTATAATCTAAGGAGTATAAGGAAACTTGTTGAGAAGTCCAGCAAAAAAAGTCTTTCTTGGACATACACAAACGCATGCGGCCATTTTACCTTTTATATTATAGACTAAATCCCGCACTTAACTTTGGCTTTGAGGCAGTTTTTTTGGTTTTGTTTCCTCAAGATGTTGAGGGAAAAACCAGCTCCTCATAAGTAGGGGAGTGTCCAAATGAATAGAAATTGTCTGATATAAGAGGGTTTTTCCACACAGTGATCAAGGCTAATTACTTTCTGGGCATCCCCAGCACGAAGCCAGAAAATTACCATCACTGTCATTAGTTTCACTTTTTTATACGAAAACCACAAATAAACAGGCGTGAAGGCAGAATAGTGGGAATTTTTAGCGAGTAAAAGTCACTTGAATAAAATATATTTACGACCTCCTTTCATAAATCTGACATATTATAATCTAGAGAGTATATAAAAAGTTCTAAGAATGAGTGTCCCCCCCCCCCGAGCAACCCACCCAAAAAAACCTTTGGCGGACATACAAAAAAAATGCACATAAACGCACACACATTTTCACTTTTACATTATAGATTATAATACTTTTTTTAGTACATTGATTTATAGACCACTTTCATTCTAGTATAAACGGCCAGGCATGTTAGCACAAACTTGCAGGTTTCACCAACCAGCAAGCAAAATAATGAGGAAGCAAATATACAAAGATATATATATGTACAGAGAGAGGGAGGGACACACACACATATATATACAGTGGGGAAAATAAGTGTTGGACACATCCCATTATTCTTTATTTAACACATTTTTTATGCAGCGAATGACACAAAAATTTAACAAGAAATAGTTACTAATTTAACAATAACAAATAACGTTAGAAATTGGAACCTTTTAATGCATAACAAGAATTATATAATAAAAACGAGAATAGCCGGAAAAAAAGTATTGGACACATTGTTTTAAATTATATTTTATTATTATTTTTTATAAATAATGCTGGAAATTGTTATTTGCATTTTAATTTGTTGACACTATTATACATTTTAGAAGTTTCTTGATTGTTGCAGACCATACTCTACGTCGTTGGAAAGTATTGGAACATGTTAGTCACCAGTAAGCCATCACGCGTGAAGGTTCTCAGAATGAGTAAACGTAAAGAACTCTCTTAAGTCGTTTGTGATAAGATTATTGCTGAGCACAAGAATGGAATTGGTTATCGGTGTATATATGCTCAATTCAAAATCCCTGTAAGCACCATAGGGAACCTTATTAGAAAATGGAAGGTGCATGACTCAGCCCTGAACTGTCCGCACACTGGAGATCCTTGCAAGATGTCGGATCGAGCAGTGAGAAAGATTATACGAAAAGTTCAGCAGCAACTGAGAACCGCACGAGGCGAACTTCAGAAAGATTTGGAAAAAGCAGGGATAGTAGTAACGAAATCAACGATTAGTAATGTTCTCCGACGCAACGGTCTTAAATCGTGTACACCTCGAAAGACACCATTACTAAAAAAAATGTCATGTTAATGCTAGTCTGGAGTTTGCAAGAGACCACTTATTGAAAACAGATGATTACTGGAAGAATATGATCTGGTCCGATGAGACAAAAGTGGAACTTTTCGGCATTAACTCTGTACGTCGAGTATCGAGAAGAGATGGCACAGCGCACGATCCCAAGAACACCCTCCCCACTGTAAAGTTTGGTGGTGAAAATGTCATGCTCTGGGGATGTTTCTCTTCAAATGGTACTGGGCCACTTCATATTATAGATGGAAAGATGAATGCAGCCAAATATCGGGAAATTCTTGAAAATAATCTCTTGCCTGCTTCCAATGTGTTAGGTATGCGACAGGGATGGATCTTTCAACAAGATAATGATCCCAAACATACTGCTAAAATAACTTCCAATTGGTTCGTACAGAACAAAATAGATGTTCTTAAGTGGCCCAGTCAGTCCCCAGACTTAAATCCTATAGAAAATCTATGGAGAGAGCTCAATCATGGTCCACCAACGAGATCCACGTAATATTCAGGATTTGAAGAAAGTATGTGTTGAAGAGTGGGCCAAAACATCGCCTGAACGTTGTCACAAATTAGTTTCATCGTATAGAAAACGTCTCGAAGCTGTAATAGCCAATAAGGGGTTTTCAACTAAATATTAGATGAAATTGTATTAGTGTGTCCAATACTTTTTTTCCGGCTATTCTCGTTTTTATTATATAATTTTTGTTATGCATTAAAAGGTTCCAATTTCTAAAGTTATTTGTTTTGTTACATTTTCACATCATTCGCGGCATAAAATATGTGTTAAATAAAGAATAATGGGATGTGCCCAACACTTATTTTCCCCACTATATATATATATATATATATATATATATATATATATATAGAAGGAGAGAGAGATAGATCAGCCGTGTTACAGTTACACTTCTGCACTCATTTTATTTGTGTCACAAATTTATGTCTAGCGATATGTTTTATAGACATTATATCAAAGCGATATGTATTATAGACAGTATGTCAAAGCGATATGTTTTATAGACATTAGTTCAAACTGATATGTTTTATAGGCATTATTTCAAACCGATATGTTTTATAGGCATTATTTCAAACCGATATGTTTTATAGGCATTATTTCAAACTGATATGTTTTATAGGCATTATTTCAAACCGATATGTTTTATAGGCATTATTTCAAACCGATATGTTTTATAGACATTATTTCAAAGCGATATGTTTTATAGGCATTATTTCAAACCAATATGTTTTATAGACATTATTTCAAACCGATATGTTTTATAGGCATTATTTCAAACTGATATGTTTTATAGGCATTATTTCAAACCGATATGTTTTATAGGCATTATTTCAAACCGATATATTTTATAGACATTATTTCAAACCGATATATTTTATAGGCATTATTTCAAACCGATATGTTTTATAGACATTAGTTCAAACCGATATGTTTTATAGGCATTATTTCAAACCGATATGTTTTATAGGCATTATTTCAAACCGATATGTTTTATAGACATTAGTTCAAACCGATATGTTTTATAGGCATTATTTCAAACCGATATGTTTTATAGGCATTATTTCAAATCGATATGTTTTATAGGCATTATTTCAAACCGATATATTTTATAGACATTAGTTCAAACCGATATGTTTTATAGGCATTATTTCAAACCGATATGTTTTATAGACATTATTTCAAACTGATATGTTTTATAGGCATTATTTCAAACCGATATGTTTTATAGGCATTATTTCAAACCGATATATTTTATAGACATTAGTTCAAACCGATATGTTTTATAGGCATTATTTCAAACCGATATGTTTTATAGACATTATTTCAAAGCGATATGTTTTATAGGCATTATTTCAAACCGATATGTTTTATAGACATTATTTCAAACCGATATGTTTTATAGGCATTATTTCAAACTGATATGTTTTATAGGCATTATTTCAAACTGATATGTTTTATAGGCATTATTTCAAACCGATATGTTTTATAGGCATTATTTCAAACCGATATATTTTATAGACATTATTTCAAACCGATATATTTTATAGGCATTATTTCAAACCGATATGTTTTATAGACATTAGTTCAAACCGATATGTTTTATAGGCATTATTTCAAACCGATATGTTTTATAGGCATTATTTCAAATCGATATGTTTTATAGGCATTATTTCAAACCGATATATTTTATAGACATTAGTTCAAACCGATATGTTTTATAGGCATTATTTCAAACCGATATGTTTTATAGACATTATTTCAAACTGATATGTTTTATAGGCATTATTTCAAACTGATATGTTTTATAGACATTAGTTCAAACCGATATGTTTTATAGACATTAGTTCAAACCGATATGTTTTATAGGCATTATTTCAAACTGATATGTTTTATAGGCATTATTTCAAACTGATATGTTTTATAGGCATTATTTCAAACTGATATGTTTTATAGGCATTATTTCAAACCGATATATTTTATAGACATTATTTCAAACCGATATATTTTATAGGCATTATTTCAAACCGATATGTTTTATAGACATTAGTTCAAACCGATATGTTTTATAGGCATTATTTCAAACTGATATGTTTTATAGGCATTATTTCAAACCGATATGTTTTATAGACATTAGTTCAAACCGATATGTTTTATAGGCATTATTTCAAACCGATATGTTTTATAGGCATTATTTCAAACCGATATGTTTTATAGGCATTATTTCAAACCGATATATTTTATAGACATTAGTTCAAACCGATATGTTTTATAGACATTATTTCAAACCGATATGTTTTATAGACATTATTTCAAACTGATATGTTTTATAGGCATTATTTCAAACCGATATGTTTTATAGACATTAGTTCAAACCGATATGTTTTATAGGCATTATTTCAAACTGATATGTTTTCTAGGCATTATTTCAAACCGATATGTTTTATAGGCATTATTTCAAACCGATATATTTTATAGACATTATTTCAAACCGATATATTTTATAGGCATTATTTCAAACCGATATGTTTTATAGACATTAGTTCAAACCGATATGTTTTATAGGCATTATTTCAAACTGATATGTTTTATAGGCATTATTTCAAACCGATATGTTTTATAGACATTAGTTCAAACCGATATGTTTTATAGGCATTATTTCAAACTGATATGTTTTATAGGCATTATTTCAAACCGATATGTTTTATAGGCATTATTTCAAACCGATATATTTTATAGACATTATTTCAAACCGATATATTTTATAGGCATTATTTCAAACCGATATGTTTTATAGACATTAGTTCAAACCGATATGTTTTATAGGCATTATTTCAAACTGATATGTTTTATAGGCATTATTTCAAACCGATATGTTTTATAGACATTAGTTCAAACCGATATGTTTTATAGACATTAGTTCAAACCGATATGTTTTATAGGCATTATTTCAAACCGATATGTTTTATAGGCATTATTTCAAACCGATATGTTTTATAGGCATTATTTCAAACCGATATATTTTATAGACATTAGTTCAAACCGATATGTTTTATAGGCATTATTTCAAACCGATATGTTTTATAGACATTATTTCAAACTGATATGTTTTATAGGCATTATTTCAAACCGATATGTTTTATAGACATTAGTTCAAACCGATATGTTTTATAGGCATTATTTCAAACTGATATGTTTTATAGGCATTATTTCAAACCGATATGTTTTATAGGCATTATTTCAAACCGATATGTTTTATAGGCATTATTTCAAACCGATATATTTTATAGACATTATTTCAAACCGATATATTTTATAGGCATTATTTCAAACCGATATGTTTTATAGACATTAGTTCAAACCGATATGTTTTATAGGCATTATTTCAAACTGATATGTTTTATAGGCATTATTTCAAACCGATATGTTTTATAGACATTAGTTCAAACCGATATGTTTTATAGGCATTATTTCAAACCGATATGTTTTATAGGCATTATTTCAAACCGATATGTTTTATAGGCATTATTTCAAACCGATATATTTTATAGACATTAGTTCAAACCGATATGTTTTATAGGCATTATTTCAAACCGATATGTTTTATAGGCATTATTTCAAACCGATATGTTTTATAGGCATTATTTCAAACCGATATATTTTATAGACATTAGTTCAAACCGATATGTTTTCTAGACATTAGTTCAAACCGATATGTTTTATAGGCATTATTTCAAACTGATATGTTTTATAGGCATTATTTCAAACCGATATGTTTTATAGACATTAGTTCAAACCGATATGTTTTATAGGCATTATTTCAAACTGATATGTTTTATAGGCATTATTTCAAACCGATATGTTTTATAGGCATTATTTCAAACCGATATATTTATAGACATTAGTTCAAACCGATATGTTTTATAGGCATTATTTCAAAGCACAGTAAAGTGACACCTTAACCGTGTTTGCTTTTTTTTCACCTACTTTTCCACTTAGCGTTCCACGTTCGAGCTTTGGCACTGCCAATAACTTTTTTTGGTTTGCTCAATACGGTACTAGATGCTATTTTCTCTTTTTCATAGAGGGTTGCTTAAGTTTTTAACTTTCTTATTTACCTATTGGCTCGCAAGGGTAATAACTTATTTACCTATTGGCTCGCAAGGGTAATAACTTATTTACCTATTGGCTCGCAAGGGTAATAACTTATTTACCTATTGGCTCGCAAGGGTAATAACTTATTTACCTATTGGCTCGCAAGGGTAATAACTTATTTACCTATTGGCTCGCAAGGGTAATAACTTATTTACCTATTGGCTAGCAAGGGTAATAACGTATTTACCTATTGGCTCGCAAGGGTAATAACTTATTTACCTATTGGCTCGCAAGGGTAATAACTTATTTACCTATTGGCTCGCAAAGGTAATAACTTATTTACCTATTGGCTCGCAAAGGTAATAACTATTAAATGTTTTGCTTCTATTTATAAACCCGCATAGATCACAAACCAAAATACAATTGTAGTTTGCTTTTATGTATATGTGAAAGATAGCTGCGTGTAATTTAGATACTTTTAATTATGCTTAAATGCAAATACGTCACAAACCTAATTTGCTGTGAAATATATTTCTTTCAAAAATACATAAAATTTCTGTTTTTGTTGTATAAGATTAAAATTTAAATAGGTTTACTTTGTTGCAATTTATAAACTGTTCTATTTATATTGTTTATACTTTTAACACATTTCTGTACATATTGTTTAAAATAATTAATAATTGTTCATTATTTAAATAAAACATCCTGCTCATAGTGTTCCTTTTCTTTAATAGCATTTACATGTTTACATGGTAAGGTGCACATGAATACAGGAATTCAGTTCATTTGAAGTGATAGAGGATTCGAGAGTAATTTGCCACCTAAACTCCTGTTTTGCCAACATAAATTAGCATTACAAGCATATGCTGTATTTTTGTGGACATCGGCAATATTACATACCTAATGTGCTTCAACAAGTCATATCATTTTTAGTTGTTGGTCAATTTTTAAAAGAATTAGATTGATGGAAAATAAAATAGAATAAACATTCCAATAGTGTTAATTCATTTTGCTTTTATGTGTTCGATGTTTTTTATGCTCTAAGTTAAAAATGAACAAAATGGATAAAAAAATGACGACAGCAAAAAGGGAAACTGTTTTTTCAATGTTTACATTTTATATGTTATGTTTGGACGCACATGTGTGGGGTCAAATTTGATTGGATATGGTTCAAATTCTACAGGCTATATAAAGCTAGAAGTCCATATCTACTGGACTTGGATTTATATTTATACGATCACAGGAAGCAAAGTTACAACCGAGCAAAATTAACAAAGAATATTTCAAAATTGATAAGATAAATCGGTATATATCATCCATTTTAATATAGATAATAGTTTCAGAATTATTTTTATGTAAATATTTGATAATTATTAACTGTGCGGAAATTTCTTTAAAATGTTATCATTTATAGAAATAACAGAATATAGAATTTAATGGGAAAATGGCTCGCTATGTACTAATGTGCTGACCAGTGCTGAGCTGCCTACAGTCAGCATATTTGAAATCTCGACAATGACTTAAAATTATACAAAATACTGTTAGAAACCCAACCAATAAATGCCCTTGTGACATTTATTGGGTGGGTCTCTAATAGTATTTTGTATAATTTTTATTTATTTTTTACTCATTGTCATTTTTAACCCATTTTTTCGAATCTGTAAAATAAAACTGTTTTTTTTTTTACTACGGATATCTAAATAATAATAATAATAATAATGATGATGATGATAATAATAATTAGGCAGTTCAATAAAAAATTCATTCTGATTCATTTTGTAAATTTTTACCTTGTTTCCACCTTAACATTTTTCTTTAAAATGACTACCTCCTCAGGTTTTCGGGTATGCTGAAAACGAATATTGCATTTAAATTTTCCGCAAATAAGTAGCTTTTGGGATATTAAGCAATGTCATTTCTTATGTCCATCTTGGTACGTGTGTTTGTGCATAGTTTCTCAGGGTTGCGTTTACACACTCCAAGATAGCCACCAGCTATAGCATAAGAAATGACATAACTTAATATCCAGAAAACTACTTATTTGCAGAAAATTTAAATGCAGTATTCGTTTCCAGCATACCTTGAAACCTATAAAAGTAATCATTTTAAATGTTAAGGTGGAAACAAGGTAAAAAATTACCGTTTTATTTCTTTGTTTACATAATTGAATTTTCAGTAAAACAACAGAATAGAAATGACGAAAATTACCATCAACTGGTGAATATGTAGTTGTTGCTTATCAGGATTCCTGGTATCCTGGTATTGTGAAAGTTACATCGAGGATTCATGTAGAGTACGATTTATGGTTGCATCTCAGAAAACAGAGGCATATTTTGGGCCAGATAGAGAGGATTTACAAAATTGAAAATTGGTCCCAAAATGCATAAGTTCTGGTCGACTATGGGAATTTCCATCTTTTACAGAAATCCAAAATCTATATGAAAAAATTTATTTGATTTATTTCTGAGATTAATTCATATCTACTCAATTTTTTCTTTTCTTAGAGGGAAGTAATAAATACCGGCCATGAATGCTCTTTAGGCATTCAATGGCTACACCCCAGATTAAGCTCTCTTTTGGTGGGGAGGCAGGTAAATACCTACTCTCAATAAACTATATTTAAATACGAATATAATACTTAGTTTTGTTCACTGTATGATATCATGCACCAGTTTTAAAAAAATTGAAATTTGTACATCTGAATTTGTAAAGAGATACATCAGATTTGACTGCATAATCAGAAAGAGCACACAATTTTACATAAGACTGCCAAATTTCATAAGAATAGCTTGAAAAATAAATAAATGGTGGCAAAATTATTGAATTTCTTGAAATGTTGAGGTCCGTTTAACAAAGTTAAATTTTGGGCAACTTTTTGACCAACCACACTCACACTCACAAAAAGTGTTTATTCTGAAAGCCATTCTTAACACAGGGAGGTTGGTCATTCTGAAAGCCATTTTTAACATGAGGAGATTGGTGGTTAGGCAACAAACGAAGTACTTTAACTTTATATGCATGCTAACATCGGGCAATGATGGTTAATGGGTCCTGCTAGTATTTTATAACTATAAATTTATTTTGGATGTCTCAGTGTTTCACAGAATCTGCTACGTGTCTACATGTTGTGTTAGTCTAGCCTTGCTTCCTGGCCTTCTGAGCATGTCTGCACACCTTGGTGACCAAATCCAAACTTTCTGCTCTAATCTTTTTGACCTGTCAGTTACGGTGACATAGCCGATTAAAGGACATGTCCCTTTAATCTGAAATCTGGTCACCTATCTGAATGTGGTGTGAACAGTGTTACTTATCAATTACTGTTTTGGGTTTCTAAATTCTTATGTTTACAGCTAAATTTATAAACATATCACTTTTTACATGATTAACTTTCAGCTAAACTTATTTGACCAAAAACAATATTTCTATTCTTAGCCTAGCAAGGTCACTGGTGTTGTCCACTTATCACCAGATAGATAATAACTAATTAACACTTTTAACCCTGCTATTATCTAACACTATTAGTAAAGTTTGGGTGGTGGAGCCTAAGTCTGGGGGCTTGTCTCTTCACAGAGTGGATTCAGTGGCTTGGAACGAAGTGAAACTTAAGGGATTTTTCTCTCAGAATGATGTGGGTTCTTCCGGCAGTCAAGCAAAGTATATCCTCAAGGTTATTTTTGTCTTTCATTATATGAATTAGGTGGGTTTTACCCCATCTCCTGATCCACAGAATTTTATTTCACAATTCTCAGTAAACTAATCTCAGGCAGTTTTTTGAAATTCTCAACTTCTAAAAAACATTTTCCTTTTCTTCTTTCTAAAATCTGTATCTCTGACTGCCACTCTCAACAGGAGGGTCAAATTGCCTTCACCCTCCATTAGGTCTCTACATTTCACTATCATTCAGCTCTTAAGCTTTATTTGGATAATCAAGGGTTTTTCCCAAATGCCATTTCGTATAAGTAAAAAAATAAGTTTGTTATTTTGTTTTTCCTATCCAAAGAAACTCATAATATCCAACCTATATTTTGCGTGACCCACTGACAAATTCGACCCCCCCCCCCAGGAATGAAGTTAACTGTTTTTCTTAACAAAGGTGGCATTGAGATAAGACTTGTTAAATTTAATATTCCAAAAAATCACTATTTAAATCTGATTATTAACAACGAAACACGCCAACATGAAATGCCTGATAGCAGTAGAGTTTTCATAACTACATGGTTATGGTCTGTTAATATAAAGACTTGATACAGATACCAATCGATGACATTTCATATTATTTAGCTAATCAGAGAAAAGAATTGTCTTTAAGTTGAATGAAACCTAGGCATCTTTCCAGCCAGTTAAAACATCTCAAAGTTGAGGCTTTTAGTACAAAAATAAATTAAGATAGAAACTTTGTTCAAATGGTATTTAATAGCCAATATATTTATTTATATGAGAAAACTTTTGGAATCTTCATCAACTCCCATTTGTAGATATACAGCTACAAGGCCCAGTTTTGCATTTGACTTCAGTTTTAAAGTGGCATTAACTTTAGTATCGCATCCAAGACCTTCTCTAAAACCATTGCTAAACTTTGCCTTAAGAGTGTTCTTAAATGTGTTTCAGCATCTGCTGCACATTAATATAGAAAGAATTAAAAATTGAGTTTGAAGGATGAAGTTTGATATGCATTAATTAATGCATATCAAACTTCATCCTTCAAACTCAATTTTCAGTTCTTTCTATATTAATGCATATCAGTGAATTAGTTGCACTAAAGACATAAAAAGATTAAAGGCAAGAGGACGGGGGTCGAGTAGTTGGCAGCTAAGAGAACAAAACAAATGTAAAAAATTGTGTATGCTATCACTTTTTTTTTTCTAATTACAAACTATTTTGGTAGTAATGTAAAGTTGATACAATCGAGGCAAGAGTTGTTTTTGGAAAATTGTCATCATGAAATGAAGAGAGTAAATTACAATTCAAATCATATTTTTGAAACATGGTGACATCAAGTTATGGAAAAGTTTAAATGTGCATTTGAAAGTTAGACTTTGAGAAAATTTGTTGTGAAACAGAGATTAAATTGCAATTCAGGTCGAACTTCATGAAAATTGTTGTTGTGAAATGGAGTGATTAAAATTCGATACTAGTTGTTGTGTAGTTTGGGCTATCTGTATCTAGCTGCACTTAAAGGGCTAGTTGTGTAGGGAAGCCCCAGAATGTAATTGCTCATCTGGGCACAGGTTTATGTGAGATCTTTGTTGTGTCCAGAGAAAAATGGTTTGTCAGAATTATGGAATATTCAAGTAATAAATAGACAAACTCATTGTAACTTAAAATACAATTTATTCACAGCAGAAACATTAATTATTTACAGAACGATATGCATGTGTTGTCCATCTTTTTTCCCCTTGGAACTCTCCAGTCTTTTATAGAATCTATAAAGGACGATAACTCATACTTTCTTTGAGTTATTTCCCTTTTTGATCGCTATAACACCTCCCCTTTGAAATATGGTGTTTGTAAGATGTTTGATGTGGGTCTATTTGTAGAGTTGAAGTTAGTTTGCACCTTCATTGCATCTTTCGGGTTGGACGTTTCTTCTCACTTATTTTGTTTACTGCATGTCGCTTGAACACTTTCAAATAATTCAAATGTGTCCAGTAAAATACTTGTGTTATTTGATTGTCTCTTTGAAACAGATATGAGTGATGCAGTTGATTTGCGTGTCTGACCCAAATAGATTACCAGAACGGCATACTATGTGACCTTGTGTCCATTTTTCTTTACCATTGCGCTAGTCTTTTGCCAATACAGTTAGGAATTTATTTGATCTTGCTCCATGATAGCGATTGAATTGGCTTTCCATAGTCTTGTTTCTCTGGGGAAAATTATTTGTTGATGGATGAATATCATCCATTGGTAAACATTTTTTTCTGTTCTTCAGTGCTAGAGCAGGAGACTTTCTATTTGGGCAATTTGAATTCGGGGTATCTCTGTAGCTATTTAGAGATATTTCTATGATCTCTTGAGTAGTTCCTTCCCCTTTTAACTTCAAGAGTGCTCTATTAAATGTGTCGACAAAGCATTCAGCTTGGCCATTTGATTGTGGGTAGAAAAGTGGAGATCTAAGATGCTGAATATTGTTTTGTTTACAGAAATCAGAAAATTCTGCTGAGGTAAATGCAGTACCATTATCAGAAACTAAGATTTCAGGAATGCCCAACCTGCTGAAAATTTCCTTTACAGTTTTATTTGATGTAGTATGGTTCATCTGAAAAACTTCAACCACTTACTGTAAGCATCAACCAATATTAAGTAATGTTGTCCATTAATTGGTCCTGCAAAATCCATGTGTAGTCAGGACCAAGGCATTTCTGGGGTAGGCCTTGCATGCAATGCTGTTTTCTGAGGAGACTTTGCAATCAATTGACATTTAGCACAACTTTTTACAAGTTACTCTAATTGCCTGTCCATGTTTGGCTAATACACATTGCCAAGTGCGAAGGCTTTCATCTGATTATAGTAGAATTGCTTGAAAACTCTGTTCTGAAGTTTGAATGGAACAACTACATGTTCTTTTTTTTTTTTTTTTTTTTTTTTTTTACAAAGGCATCACACATTATCAAGGCCCAGAGGCCACTCAAGGATAAGGGTTAAAGAGTGTACAGTAGAAGTTGGTCAATATAGTAATCATTAGTAATGAAAATTTGGTAAATTTAATAACTTATATGGAACGGCTCATCAAGAACTTATTTACCTTAGACTTGAACACAACCATATTGTAGTCAGCCGGAAAGCAGGAAAACGGAAGACAATTCCACAGGCGTGCAGTTCTAAGAAAGAAGCTTTGTTCATGGAATCTATGTTTAGGTTTAGGCACAGATAAAGAGTGGGGGAAATTATTGATAGTGTTTACAGCTAGACGAGTGTTTCTTGTGAAAGTTTGGCGAGGGGGGACCATAGATTGAAGCTCAGTTGAACACTTTCCATGAAAATAACGATACATCAGAGACAAACTCGCAACATCTCTTCTGTGAGATAGAGGTTGTAAGGAGGAGAAAAGGACATCTCCTACGAGGCTACGAAGTCTATTTTGAACTCTATCAAGGCAGGACAAGTCCTTTCTAGCAGCTCCTGCCCAGATGTGGCAACAGTATTCCATCCTTGGACGTACCTGGCTCTTATATAGATAGAGAATAGCATCAGCAGTGAGATATCTACTGGATCGATAGAAAGATCCCACCATTTTTCCAGCGGCCTTGGCAACAGATTTGATATACGTGTTCCATTTAAGATCAGGAGTAAAGGTCAAGCCCAGAAGCTTGTCAAAACTTGAGGCCTCCTGAAGACGAGAGCCATTCATTTCAATTGATGACAAATGTGGATTAAAATGTTGATGATGTAAAGAGAGAAGCTTGGTTTTAGATGCATTAAAAGTAACCAGCCACTCCTTTCCCCATTGTACTACATGCTCAAGATCAGAGGAGAGAGAATTGGAGAGTACTTGCTCGTTTACTGTCTTAGATGTGGTACCATAAATGGTAGTGTCGTCAGCATAAATGTCTACAAATGATGTAAGGATATGATTTGGAAGATCATTAATGTAGATCAGGAAAAGAGTTGGGCCCAGGATGGATCCCTGAGGGACACCGGCATTAATACTGTGAGCTTCTGATTTTTGCCCCTCAACTACTACTCTTATGAACCTATCAGAAAGAAATGATTTAATAATTGAGAAGACTTTTCCAGCTATACCATAGCTAGCGATCTTATGAAGTAAACCTTTATGCCATACCCTATCAAAGGCCTTAGATATGTCAAGAGCAATTGCCCTAGAAAGATTGCCACCGTCGAGAGATTTGCTAATCCTATGCGATATAACTGTAAGGACATCTGCTGTAGATCTAGCAGAACGGAAACCATATTGAGTGTCACTAAGAAGGTTATTTTTGTTGAGATGTTTGATTACTTCTGTATTTAACACAGATTCTAGCAACTTACTCATGACGCACAGGAGACTTATTGGCCTGTACTGAGAGGGGGATGAGCGATCACCTGAATTCTTAAATACAGGGCATACTGATGAGATTTTCCAGGGAGATGGGAAACTATTCTCCTTAAGACAACGATTAAACAGTTTTGTAAGTATGGGCGCTAGTTCAGGTTGAAGTTTTTTGAGTACTATAATTGGAATACCATCAGGGCCAGTTGCTTTACTGGAATCAAGGTTTTTGATTAGCTTGGCAACATCACGTACAGATATACGTATATCACATAGCGTGTTTTCTGATACAGGAGGAAATATTGGGGGTTGGCGGTCTTGGTCGCAAAGGGTAGAATTAGCTGCAAAGTTCTTGACAAAGAGTTTGGCTTTGTCTGATGCTGACGAGATTACCTCAGGTCCATTGATAATAGTTGGGATGGAGCACACGCTTCTGTTCAGGATTCTGTTTGCTATTTGCCAAAACTGGTGGGAACCAAGCCGCTGCTCAGCTACTTTGGACTTAACAGATTGAGCATACAACTGTCTTGCGTTCCTTATTACTTTCTTACAATGGTTGCTGGCAGTCCTGAAAACGGCTTTAGTTTCCATACATCTATTACGTTTGAAGCAGTGGAAAAAGTGATTTCTGTGCGCAATGGCAGCAGCACATTCTGGAGAGAACCATGGCTGGCTGTTAGGTTTTTGCTGAAACTTTTTCGAGGGTATGAAATGGTCAATACCTACAATTAACCATTCAGTTAGGTCTAATACTATAGAGGACACATCCTTTTTAAACATGGAATGCAGAGGTAGATCAGATATAAATGTACGGAAGCTATCCCAGTCAGCCTTAGTGTATCGATATACTGTACGATGAAGTGGTACGTCTGGGGACTTATTACATTTCATTTTTATCTTAATTGATACAACAGAGTGGTCGGAAGATCCAAGAGGCGACAGAACAGAAACTGAACATAGTTCAGGGCAAGTTGTGAGAAAAAGGTCTAGTAGGCTCGCATACTGGCCGTCATTATCGGGCACACGGGTAGGTTCCTGAACAATCTGAGTGAGGTCATAGGCAATGGAGAAATCATGACAGAACCTCCCCTCATCATCGGTCTTGTTTGAGTGGGTCAACCATTCGACGTTGTGAACATTGAAGTCTCCACATACGTGAATGTTAGCTGAAGGATAAGTAGAAAGGACTTGGTCAATTTTCTCAGATATGCTTTGAAAGATAGTAACTCCGCTGTTGTGGGGGCGATAGAGAGTAAATATAAATGCAGTAGTGTGAGCTAAAGCAACCCGGAAGCACATATAGGGTAAGTTAGGATCTTCCCTGGAGATGTCCCTCCCACATGGAAAGCTATCTTTAATATAGGCACATATTCCATGCCCATGGCGATCTTGGGGGTCAGATTTAGAAGTTAAGTTAGAGTATCCTGTAATTGCAAACTCATCTAGGGAAATAGCCTGTCCAATGCCAGTTTCACTTAAAAATAAAAGGTCTGGTTTAGTCTCCTGTAATTGGGTTTCAACCTCTGGAAGGTTAGAACGTAGACCCCTGATGTTGGAGAAGGAGACATGGTAGTAGGGGTCTACGTTGGAAGTTGGAGAACCGGGTTTAATTGTGTATTTTTTCTTGAAACTTGTCATGATGAAATTTTGGAATTTGTGGACTAGGTCGACAGATTTACTTAGAGCAGGACAGAGAGGGGAAACTAAGAGAGAAAAAGAAACGAAGAATTTTTTTTTTTTTTTTTTTTGTACCACATGATAAGGTAAAGCCGTAACAATTACCCACTAGTATGGCATCGAGAGGCCCCACCAGAAGCTACTGCATGGTCCAGATTCCATTCACCAAATGGCAATACAGCAGCCCCAGTACTTTGCACCTGCTGATAGGACAGCCTCCTTAGTGGTTAATCCAAGGTTCGGGTCCCTGACTATCAGGCGGATAACGTCAGCCCAGACAAAACGTTTACCTCCAGCACCCTTACTAGTGACATGGCTACAAGGATAGACATAGAAACAGAAAATTTCCACCAACTCTGCCAACTGTTCGCGCAAAAATACTGCCAACCTAGAAAACAGCTTTTTCTTCTCCCTTTGTCAGAAAAATCACTCATTTAAAAAATGAGGACTGAGGGACAAATAAGAAGAAGCGAGAGTAACAGGAGCTGCCGATAACGCATCCACAATGCGTTTTCTACTCTCCATTAAAAAAAAAAAAAAAAATAAATAAATAAATAAATAAAAAATAACTATTAAGTATTGTACTTAATAAAAGTCCAACGGACCTGTTTAAGGGAAAGTATGGTGATAGATTCCCCTCCCACGAACTAAAAATGAGTACAATTAGGTAATCTATTTTTGCAATCAACTCGGTAGATAAATAAACATTTATGGACGAGAGAAAAAAAAAAGTTAGTTGGTGACGTTATAAGTAATTGCGAGATAAGATGGGAGCCAGAAATTAGGGGTGGGGGACTGAAAATGATAATATAATGGCTTGATTATACAATATTTAAGATCAACTTGGTAGATAAACATTTATGGACGAGAGAAAAAAAAAAAAAAAAAAAAGCTAGCATTTAATACAACAGAAATACATAAATTAAATACTGAAATAAAATGTAGTTATTAATATTTGAATCTTAAAATAAAAAGTGCGAATTAGTAGAGAAAAAAATCACTTATCACAACAACGCATTCCGTCTCCAAACTAGTGAAGAATTTAACTTTTAATAGCGTTCAGAAGATTTTTTTTTTTTTTTTAAATTAACCGTTAAGAGAAAGCGTGATTTTATTCTGAACTTTAACTAATCACGTTTTAAGCAACTTATGATATAAAACAAAATCGGATGGGGGGGGGGTTCTTCCGAAGTTAGTTGGTGACGTTATAAGTAATTGCGAGATAAGATGGGAGCCAGAAATTAGGGGTGGGGGACTGAAAATGATAATATAATGGCTTGATTATACAATATTAAAGATCAACTTGGTAGATAAACATTTATGGACGAGAGAAAAAAAAAAAAAAAAAAAAAAGCTAGCATTTAATACAACAGAAATACATAAATTAAATACTGAAATAAAATGTAGTTATTAATATTTGAATCTTAAAATAAAAAGTGCGAATTAGTAGAGAAAAAAATCACTTATCACAACAACGCATTCCGTCTCCAAACTAGTGAAGAATTTAACTTTTAATAGCGTTCAGAAGATTTTTTTTTTTTTTTTAAATTAACCGTTAAGAGAAAGCGTGATTTTATTCTGAACTTTAACTAATCACGTTTTAAGCCACTTATGATATAAAACAAAATCGGATGGGGGGGGGGGGGTTCTTCCGAAGTTAGTTGGTGACGTTATAAGTAATTGCGAGATAAGATGGGAGCCAGAAATTAGGGGTGGGGGACTGAAAATGATAATATAATGGCTTGATTATACAATATTTAAGATCAACTTGGTAGATAAACATTTATGGACGAGAGAAAAAAAAAAAAAAAAAAAAAAAAGCTAGCATTTAATACAACAGAAATACATAAATTAAATACTGAAATAAAATGTAGTTATTAATATTTGAATCTTAAAATAAAAAGTGCGAATTAGTAGAGAAAAAAATCACTTATCACAACAACGCATTCCGTCTCCAAACTAGTGAAGAATTTAACTTTTAATAGCGTTCAGAAGATTTTTTTTTTTTTTTAAATTAACCGTTAAGAGAAAGCGTGATTTTATTCTGAACTTTAACTAATCACGTTTTAAGCCACTTATGATATAAAACAAAATCGGATGGGGGGGGGGGGTTCTTCCGAAGTTAGTTGGTGACGTTATAAGTAATTGCGAGATAAGATGGGAGCCAGAAATTAGGGGTGGGGGACTGAAAATGATAATATAATGGCTTGATTATACAATATTTAAGATCAACTTGGTAGATAAACATTTATGGACGAGAGAAAAAAAAAAAAAAAAAAAAAAGCTAGCATTTAATACAACAGAAATACATAAATTAAATACTGAAATAAAATGTAGTTATTAATATTTGAATCTTAAAATAAAAAGTGCGAATTAGTAGAGAAAAAAATCACTTATCACAACAACGCATTCCGTCTCCAAACTAGTGAAGAATTTAACTTTTAATAGCGTTCAGAAGATTTTTTTTTTTTTTTTAAATTAACCGTTAAGAGAAAGCGTGATTTTATTCTGAACTTTAACTAATCACGTTTTAAGCCACTTATGATATAAAACAAAATCGGATGGGGGGGGGGTTCTTCCGAAGTTAGTTGGTGACGTTATAAGTAATTGCGAGATAAGATGGGAGCCAGAAATTAGGGGTGGGGGACTGAAAATGATAATATAATGGCTTGATTATACAATATTTAAGATCAACTTGGTAGATAAACATTTATGGACGAGAGAAAAAAAAAAAAAAAAAGCTAGCATTTAATACAACAGAAATACATAAATTAAATACTGAAATAAAATGTAGTTATTAATATTTGAATCTTAAAATAAAAAGTGCGAATTAGTAGAGAAAAAAATCACTTATCACAACAACGCATTCTGTCTCCAAACTAGTGAAGAATTTAACTTTTAATAGCGTTCAGAAGATTTTTTTTTTTTTTTTTAAATTAACCGTTAAGAGAAAGCGTGATTTTATTCTGAACTTTAACTAATCACGTTTTAAGCCACTTATGATATAAAACAAAATCGGATGGGGGGGGGGGGGTTCTTCCGAAGTTAGTTGGTGACGTTATAAGTAATTGCGAGATAAGATGGGAGCCAGAAATTAGGGGTGGGGGACTGAAAATGATAATATAATGGCTTGATTATACAATATTTAAGATCAACTTGGTAGATAAACATTTATGGACGAGAGAAAAAAAAAAAAAAAAAAGCTAGCATTTAATACAACAGAAATACATAAATTAAATACTGAAATAAAATGTAGTTATTAATATTTGAATCTTAAAATAAAAAGTGCGAATTAGTAGAGAAAAAAAATCACTTATCACAACAACGCATTCCGTCTCCAAACTAGTGAAGAATTTAACTTTTAATAGCGTTCAGAAGATTTTTTTTTTTTTTTAAATTAACCGTTAAGAGAAAGCGTGATTTTATTCTGAACTTTAACTAATCACGTTTTAAGCAACTTATGATATAAAACAAAATCGGATGGGGGGGGGTCTTCCGAAGTTAGTTGGTGACGTTATAAGTAATTGCGAGATAAGATGGGAGCCAGAAATTAGGGGTGGGGGACTGAAAATGATAATATAATGGCTTGATTATACAATATTTAAGATCAACTTGGTAGATAAACATTTATGGACGAGAGAAAAAAAAAAAAAAAGAGAAGTGTTCCATTGATCTTGGATAAAAAAGATCTCTAAAAATACCAGGTTGAGAAACTGGCACAGTCTATCCTTCATTCAAGGGTAGATAGGACTCTCTTAAGCCACCATAGGCACTCAATCTAGTGATAGCCCTAGCATCAAGTATTCAGCTACCGGCAAGATTTGAATTACTCTACAAACTCATGTAGTGAGTGCAATCTCGGCTACGGCCACTCTGGATGGATGATGATGGATGGATATAACACATCTGCCTGGCCAATTTTGCTGCCTGGTTGGTACTTTATAGATAAGTCGTAATCTAAAAGCATAGTTGCCCATCTTTGTAAGTGATTTGCTGTATAAACCGGAATTCCTTTCCTGGAACCAAAAATACTTGTGGTCTGTGATCAGAATAAAATGATACCAATATAGCATTTTGTGAAATTTCTTTACTGCGTAGATAATTGCTAGGGCTTCTTTCCCAATTTCATTATACTTTCAGTAGACTTCAACAACTTTGATGCGTGTGTAATGGCTTTTTTGCTTCCATCAGGAAAAATGTGTGATGTTACTGCTCTGACTTCATAGTCTGAAGCATCCGTCACAACAGTAATGTCTAACGATGGATTGTAGTGTGTCAGCAACTAAGAAGTGTTTTGATTTTCTTAAATTATTCTTTGCATGTGCTTGACCAGTTCCATTTGGTATCTTTTTGTAACAAATTATTCAGGGGTCCCTGAAATTTGTGCAGTTTGGGTAAGAAAGAATCCTGGTTACTGAAAAAGCCCAGAAATGATTGTAGCGTTGCAGCATCCTTTGGAGCTGCCATGTGCTTTATTGCCTGAATATTATCCTCTTGGAATGTGCCTGTAACGATAATATCAATGTAGGCAGAAAGTCCTGATAATCCATAGTTTATTGGAATATTGCTGGAGCTGACTTGACCCTAAATGGAAGGCGATTAAATTGAAATAATCCCTTGTGGGGGTTGATAGTGAGAAGATTTTTGGAATTTTCATCAACTTTTATTTGTAGATATGCATCTGCAAGGTCCAGTTTTGCAACACAAATTCCACCGTTGAGTTTTGAGAACAGATTCTCTGGTATGTGTAGTGAATACTGATCTGTCATTTTGTTCTGTGCTGAAGTCCACATGTAGGTGTACTTTGCCATTAGCCTTCTTCTCAATGACAATAGGTGCTGCTCAGAATGAGTACTTTATAGGTTGGATTACTCCTTGTTGTAGACGATCTAATTCTTTTTTTTACTGTGGCTTTTCAAGGAAAAAAAAGACTGACAATATGATGGCTGGGCTAAAACATGCATATCGTTATAATACCAGACACTTTGATTTGACGACTGGCTTTGCATCTACCTTCAGTTTTGGAGTCACTCTAACTTTAAAAAAACATCTAAGACCTTCTTGAAAAACATTACTTTGCTTTAAGTATGTTTCAGCATCTGCTACAGCATTGAAAGAATTGAAAATCAAGTTTAAGGGAACATTGAAAAGATCAAGTTCTCCAATAAAATCCAAACCAAGAAGATTCAAGGTTGATACATTATTAGAAACACACACACACCTGAAAAATTTTTACCTGTAAAAGAGACATTGCATGTCAACTCACCAGTTAGTCGTATCTTGTTTCCCGATGCACCACAAGCAACATGTGTTTTAAGAAGACAACTCATGTTGCTTGTGGTGAACTGGGAAATTGATTTTCCCAACAATTCCCATGTTGGACGCGAAATTAAAGTGATATCTGAAGCGGTATCAAACTGACAGTTCACTAGCTTGTTGTTTATCTCAAAAAGTATGTATTTTCTCCGGGCTTCAACATTTCTGTTGAAAGCGGTAAATATTGAATTCGATGTGCTTTTCTGGAAACGTCCTCCCATTTTTCTGTGGTTTCTTGGCTATGCAATATTCATGCTGGAAGTTTTGCTGTTATTTTTACAACAAAATCTATCCTTGTGTCCATGACGTGAACAGTGTTAACATGTGTGCCTTTTAAATGGGCAAAAACGAGCATAGTGCATCTCTCCACATGACCAACAGGTGTTGTGGGTTCTTTCTATTTCCAGTTGGGGATTTCTCTACCGATTTGATGTTGTTAGAAACTGATGGGCTTTGTTGTTGCATCATTGTTGTCTCTCATTTTATATTGATTAGTCGTTGACTTTTTGTGGTCAGAATTTGTACTGTTATTTCTTTCTTTTCAACCATGGACAGTATAAATGTGCGAATGTCTGCCTCTTCCAGAGATTGCAATCTTGCAATGAAAATGAGGCATTTGAATTGATCCTCTGTCAGCGATTTCAGCTGAAAATTTTTGGATTGCATATTTAACAAAATTTTTTGTAGCATTGCATATTTAATTTCAAACAATTGTAATGGATATTAAATAAAGATGCTGACTCACCAAAAATGTCCGATAACTGTGCTATTGTTTAATCAAATATGAAATCTGTTTTTTTTTTTTGTTTTTTTTTTCCGGATGTAATTTGAATATCTTTCATGTTTTACTGTTCTAAAAGTACTTTCCGTGCTTCATCCATGGATGCAAACGCATGTTACAATGTCTCCTTCAATCGGTCATACCAAGCAGTAAAGGTCTGTTTTAAATTCAGATTGAATGAAAACTCCATTAGTGTGCTTGCTGTGGTGTCCAGAGGAATTGATTTTGGTGTATTCATCAATTGTTTGTTAAATTGAGCCGTTAAATTTTCAATTAAATTTTGAGCTTTGAAAAATTCTTCTTGCTGATTTCGCAATATTTTTTCCAATAATTTTGGATCCATGATGCAAATAATTCGGATTTTTTTTTTTCCTTTTCGTTTGTGCACAAAATTTTTTTTTCTTTTCTGTCCGTTTGTTTGTAGAAAACATTTTTTTTCATGTGTTTGTTTTTTTTTCTTGTATTCACAAAAAATCATTGAGCAAAAGATTTTTTTTTTTTTTTTGCTGTTTGTGGAGAAAAGAATTTCTCCGATGCAGTTTTTTTTTTCCTTAATTTTTCACCATGCAACTTTTCTGCTTTTGATGTTTGTTATTTAATCAAATCTCATCTTTATAGCCAATTTTTGTTGTGTCCGGAATAATGGAATATTTGAGTAATAAGCAGACCAGCTCATTGTAAGTTAACTACAATTTATTCATGGCAGAAACATTGATTATTTACATAATGATATGCATGTGTTAGCCCAGCCACCATATTGTCCGTCTTTTTTTTTTCCTTGAAACTCTCAATTTTTTTCTAGAATATATAAAGGCTGATAACTCTTACTTTATTGAGTTATTTCCCCCTTTTGATCACTATAACAATCCATTAGGATCATGAGGGCGTGTAGTTTAAATATCAATGAATTAGCTGTGTTAAAAAATGCAAAGGCGAGAGGGCAGAAGTGGAGTGATTAACAGCGAAAAGAATTCAACAAATGTAAAATGTCATGAGCATGCTGTCATTTTTCTCATTATCATTAGATGACAGCGAAACATTGAAAAGATCAAGTTCTTCAATAAAATCCAAATTAAAAAGATTCAGTTTTGATGTTTCAGAAACATAGCACACTTTTTTCTTTAAAAGTTAATCGTATCTGGTTTCACAATGCACTATAACCAACATGAGTTGTATTAAGTTTGGTTTTCCATGTTGGATGTAAAATCAGAGTGATATCTGAAGTCATATCTAATTAAAAATTTATTGGCTTGTTGATTTTCTCAACAAGTTTATATTTCCTAGGAGTTTGAAAAGTCAACATAGAGTTTATATAGACTGTCCAAGTTTTCACAATATAGTTTATTCAGATCACTGTCCCGTTTGAGTGAATTTAGATAGTGTTAAACTTAGGATGGCTGGATGCTGGAAGTTCAACACATTGTTGTTTGATCTAGATGACTTCCTGGAACAGCTTTTTTAGTTAATTGAAGGCTACATAGTGACGTAAAAGGGGGGGGGATTCACCTCAAATACACAAACGGAATGTCCAAGAAAGATTATCGCTACAGTCCTCTGTCTCTTCTCTCTTGGCTGGCCGGGAATCATCTGCCAGTACCCAGAAATGAACATCGTTTTATAGGTTCCATCTTCACGCACACACGAGATTATGCGAGAACGGACGAAATAAAAATGCTGGCCGCCATGTTTGTTCTTCCTTTTCTTCACCTGTACTCACTCGCTGAGCACCCACGGTAAGACTTCTCTTTCTTGCTTCTAACCACATGCCTCCCTGATCTCAAGATCACATTTCATAGTCTCTCATCCACGGTGGCGGTCGCCTCTCTCTACTTGGCCTCTGAGGTGTCTCGTCCTCCTCCTGTGGCTGCACACTCCCCTCCACTGCTTCGCCCTCAACTGGTCTGACGTCAAGAATGTGCCTCGGGACTCCTCCCACCACAATGTTGTTACTAGTGTTCCTCCCAGTCACGCGACCCCTACTCCATTGTGTGGTGCAGCGCTAGCAGTGTCAGAAATTTCGTGAAAATAGTGAATAATTCCACCCCATCTTTCCAAGCTTATAACTCCTCGAAAAATGTAATTCAAGCCCTAATTTTTTTTTTCAATTAAAGGAGTAAGGACCAAGGTTTTATTTAAAAAAAACAAAAAAAACAAAACAATGTGTTTTTTTTTTTTAAAAAGGTTTTAAACTTCGGACTTTACAGGTAAATTTCTAAAAAACTGATTTTTTTTTTTTGTTTTAAATTTGAATATATTATTTATTGACCTTTTCTCTTCAATTTGTGATATATAAAACTATTAAACATAAATTAATTATTTACTTTTTAATAGACATTTCAAAATGAGAGGCGTAAATTATTCGACCCCCTATCTTTCTAAGCTTATAACTCCTCGAAAAATGTAATTCAAGCCCTAATTCTTTTTTCAATTAAAGGAGCAAGGACCAAGGTTTCATTAAAAAAAAAAAAAAAAAGACAAAAAGAAACAATGTGTTCTTATAAAATAAGGTTTTAAACTTCGGACTTTACAGGTAAATTTCTAAAAAACTGATTTTTTTTTTTTGTTTTAAATTTGAATATATTATTTATTGACCTTTTCTCTTCAATTTGTGATATATAAAACTATTAAACATAAATTAATTATTTACTTTTTAAGAGAAAGTTGAAAATGGGGGGGGCGTGAAAATGGGGGGGGGGCGTGAAAATGGGGGGGCGTGAATTTAAAAAAAACGTTTGTCTAAAATATTATATTCGGTTTATTGGAAAGAACATAAAATTTCACATTGACCCTGAAAATATCGTAAAAATAGAATCAATAGAAAAATTTTGATAGGTTTTTAAAATTTAAAAATATTGAGTTTAAAAATTGAAAAATATTGAGTTCGGAAAATTCATTACTGTTTTAAAAAAAAATAAAAATATTTTTATTACTTTTAAAACAACTGTAATAGTTTATTTTGGAAGTATAATCCATAAAGAAAATAAATAACCCACTTTTAACAGAGAAATTACGAGATTTTTATATTGTATTCGCAGTTTCGTGTTAGGGGTGTCAAAAATTCCTACAAAAATTCTGATACTGCTAGTGCAGCGCGCCCCCGGTGGCTTCACCCATACTTCGTCCCCGAGTTTAATTGTCCCTGTGGCCTCTACTTCTCGGCTTGCCGGCTCCACCCTGGGATGCCTCCAGGAATATGCAAACATTGACAGTTGCGGGACCGTCTCTGGTACTTGTCCCAGTTTAGGCGACATGTCATACCAGAAGACGGCTTGCTCAGGTGAGGTGCCTCCTCTTTCCGCAACTGCCTTTATGGTGCGGTGGTTTCTCTCTACGATCCCGTTGCCACTAGGTCTGTAGGCAGCTCTGAAAAATTGTTGGATCTTCCATTTCTTCAGTACTTCTGTCACTGCTACTGACTTGAACGCAGTCCCGTTGTCGGTTAACAACTCTTCCACGGGGCCTCGCTCCAAAAACACCTCATCAAAGATTGCCGCTATTTCATTGCCTCTTCCTCCACGTAGCTTCTTCCATAGGGCAAATCGCCCGGGCCCACAGTCAATCATGGTAAGGTAAAGTCCACCCCTATAATGGGTGACATCGCATGCCAGTCTCTCCCAGGTCCCACTCACCTCCAATTGGCCAGCTTCATGCGTGCTTGGAGCAGGATCAATCGACTGACATCTGTCGCATGTCCTGACCACTTGCCTCACCTGCTCCTTGGTGATCCTTGGGTCGACTTTTTTCACTAAGTACCAAGTCCTCTCTACCCCCATATGGTGCAAATTGTGCAGTTCTCGCACGCCAACATCATCTAGATCCGATGCAGCAACAACATCTTTCTTTGGCAACAGCCAACTCTTCTTCACTCTCGTGAGAGCATCTGCTCGGTTCTTTTCAGAAGCCACCATGTCTACGCGAAGCTTCAAACAAAACTCTTGCATCAGCTCAGCCAGCACCCCAAGCCTGCGCTTCACTAACATCTCAGCAGCCCCTCTCGTTTTTATCCTTTTTTCGCTTGAAACGAGAGACTTTAGCCAAGCAAACACCGTGGCAGAGTCTGTTTTGATGCAGATGTCACATAGTCCCCATTTCAAGGCCAGATTGATTCCTTTTATTGTCGCGTCTAATTCCGCCACATTGATGTGGCTGACGTCATTCTTTTTCCTCAATCAGGCTGCATCTTCTGCAACTACTCCTCCAATTTCCAAAACGACCCCTGTTGCAATGCTGCTCGCATTGCACCACACGACTCCATCCAATGTTCGCGGTATGTTCCAGGTTCCCCGGACTGGGTCTTGCCGTTCTGCTTCTTTCAGGAGCTCTTCCATCATTGCGACCGTTCTTTCTCCCACCTTATTGTTCCATCCTTGTCCTTCGGCGTGTCTCTTTATGTAGCTGCATGCTGGTCTAAGCCAGCTAGCAATGGGGTAATGTCCGATCAACTTTCCGCATATGGAAAAAAGTTCACGTCTGTTGAGCTCCTGCTTCAGTTGTGGGATTTCGTTTCCCCTGCGAAACTCTAGGCCGCCTGATGCACCTTGTTTCAGTTTTAGGCCCAAAGCAGCCCCTCCGTCTAATTTTTCCGGCTCTTTGGCGACCAACCCGAACTTCTTCAAATGAGCTACCACCTCCTTGGCAGTTACCACAGTTTCATTCACCAGAATGTCGTCTATGTATGAGCTCACTACCCCATCTCCCTTTCCCATTGTCTCCAGAATCTTCCTGAGGATAGTTGACATAATCTTGGGTGCCGAATTTAACCCAAACCCTACTCGTGTAAGGCAGTAGGTTTTGCCTTTGTACTTGACTAACTGATATTTCCAGAGCTTCTTGGCAACATGGAGTTGCAAATAGGCAGATTTTAGATCTACCAACATAGATGCGCCATTCATCTGCCTCCATTCCCTAATGGTCTCACTGCCTCCCGTATGGCACTTAACATGGCCGTTCAGCTCTCGGAAATCCAGGACCGGTCTTACTTTCCCTTTAGTTGTTTGCAGAACGGCCATCAACGGCAAGATGCCCAACTCCACATCATCCGTCCAAGGCATCAGTATCCCTTCCTCAATCCATCGGTCGACTTCCTGCTCAAACTCCTTTCTCGCCCCTCCTCTAAGCGAATTTGTGTAGCACGCCACCCTGTTTGTCAGCGATGGCGCTTGATGTTTCCATGCCCACTCCACCGCTCTCCGTCGAATTCGGCTCGGAAGTCCTGATCTTTGATCGACAATTTTCTTTCCTCCCCGGCCTTGTTGATCCCTCTGGGGGCGTTCTCCGTCACCGCGCACTCAGCTAGTCCGAACCTCACGTTGTCACATGTGATGGTAACACCTCCAAGGCGGCATATAACATCCATTCCAATGATGGCTTGGACACCAGGCACCAGGCGATCAGTGACAATTGCATGGACCCTCATCCGACGTTCAGCAATATCAATAGTGACGGTCTTCTTCCCTCGACACTTCACTCGCGACCCATCGAATGCCACTACTTCACCCTTCCCTTTCCATCTTCCGACCAGGGTAGTGTGCACCATGGTAGTGGTGCAGCCAGTGTCAATCAGGGCCATAATTTCCCGTCCTTCCACCGCAATCTTCTGTTTGGGCATCTGCTGCGGGTGCGCCTCTATTCTCGAATCAGGGCGGCCGCTGGCGCGTCGGCCTCCTCTCGCCAGTTTCCCGAACTTGTGCATTTTACCGCTAAATGGCCTCTTCGATTGCACTTGTAACACACTGTCCGTTGCAAGAACTTTCTGCAGTCTCTTCTCATATGTGGTCCCCCGCATTCGAAGCATGCGATCCCCGGGTTTGGCAGATTCCTGCCCACATCCTGCTGTACCGTTGCTGTCGTTCCTCCAGGCTCCGTGGGCTGAGTGCTCACCAAAATTTTCGCAGTTCTAAGCAGCTCACTCACATCCAGCGTCCCCACCCCCGGTACCTGCTGCAACCTTTTTGATATTTCTTCTGGGAACCCGGTAACAAAAGTCATTTTGACTACGTGACTCGTGGCATGTCCTCTGATGCCCGGCAACTCAACCAATCTCCTTATCTCATTCGCATAGACATCCACAGATTCACCAGTCCACCTCTTCTCTTTCAACTTATTAAAGGCCTCGAAAGGCCCCTCTGCGAAAGCTTCGATCAGTCGACCCTTGATGGCGTCTGCATCACCCTGTTCCCGCTCGCTGAGCTCCAAATAGAGGGCCAGTGCGTCCCCTTCCAGAAACAGTGGTATTACTGCGGCCACATCATCCAGCTTCTGAATCCTTGCTACAAGGTCCACTTTTTTAAACCACGCCACCACATCACCGTCACCATTAAAAGGCTTAATCATATTGCTTAAACCTACGTTGGCCATCGCCGAAATAGCTTGACGTAAAAAGGGGGGGGTTCACCTCAAATACACAAACGGAATGTCCAAGAAAGATTATTGCTACAGTCCTCTGTCTCTTCTCTCTTGGCTGGCCGGGAATCATCTGCCAGCACCCAGAAATGAACATCGTTTTATAGTTTCCATCTTCACGCACACACGAGATTATGCGAGAACGGACGAAATAAAAATGCTGGCCGCCATGTTTGTTCTTCCTTTTCTTCACCTGAATTCACTCGCTGAGCACCCACGGTAAGACTTCTCTTTCTTGCTTCTAACCACACATAGTTCACAAGATTTTTGTCCTGGAGTCTGTTTCAAAATTCTGTAATTGAACACCGACCATGAAAAAGGAGGAACGTTATGTATTTCTTTGCTTTCTAGCTGTTATGAGAGGCATGATTTGGTCGATGCAACAGCAGGAAGTTTATAGGGAGGAGATCTTCACTTCTCTCCAGCTTAAATTCCACTTAAAAATGCACATTTAGCTTGAGAAGATGAAACTGTTTTGTTGAATTTCAATAAAAGATTGGTAAAAGTTTTGTGTCGCGTGCAAATAAACTTGAGTCGCATCTGGGCGTACATTAATAGAATTTTGGTTAAACATTGGGAAATTATTGGTTCGATTTGTTGGTTAGCTTTAGGTTTTTCTTTTTTAAGATTAGTTTGAGTATGCATTAAGTCAGAAGATACTTGGTGGTTGTTGGTTTATCGTTATGTTTTTTTACCCCATTTTTGTTTGATAATCCTTATTCCTGACTCTGATTAGGTGGCAAACTTTGCTGTTTTGTAGGCCCATTTTTGAATGAGATTCAATAAAGTTAGTTTGCAAGAGGGGGGCTGCATCTTATTTCGACTGGCAAAACTGCTTATATTAACACACAAAGTTTTTCATTGTGAATATATTTAATTCGTTTTTTGTATATAAAATTTTTATTCCCACATAATGTATATATTGTCATTTTGATGTACTGATATGTACGAAATTTCCTTTAATTTGATATGCTACAAGCCATATTTTGTTAATAATTTCTTAGAATCATATCATGGTGGCCATCTTGGATTTTCCGGTCGCCATCTTGGATTTTTCATGATGTGATAATGATAAATGAGACATCATGTGATAATGATAAATGACATCAGAATAATATCATGATAAAAACTTTTCCTTAGCTGTTTTTATAATGTTTTTACTTAAAGCGTTAAAATGAAACTGGAATATGCTAATTAGTCTGTAAGTTACCAAGTGAGATGGTCATAAATAAAACTAACTGAACCTTCATGATATTATATGTTCAAAATTTCAAAATATCTTAAAAAGATCTGAAGATACAACTTTTTAAAGATGAGTAAGTCTGTAAATTGTGCAAATTTCTTACCATTTTCAGTCACAAGCTTATATGCATTTGAATAGGATTGACTTAAAGCAAAATGTTCAGTGAATCACATATTTTCCCATACTTTGAATGGGCATAACTCCATTGATTGAGATTGTCAGACTGGCTTCCTCATCTTGGTTGTTATAGTCACAACGTTTCGGCCGTTTTGCCCTCTGGCCTTCATCAGGTGTTTTGTAATGAACTGGGGAACCGTTTGTTAGGAGTCTTGAACCCAACCCTTTATTATCATTACGAGGGTACCCTGTTCGGACTCCAGCTAGGCTCTGGGACATAGTTGCTGATTCTATCTTTTAAATGTTACTTTTCACTTCAGGATTGAACTCAGCACCTTTGGTTAACTGTAAACTTTGTCACTAGGACAATTCTTAGTTGGTTTTTGTTAATGTTAAACCTATGTTGTTATTCAAGGTTTTCTTTCTCTATCAGAGGTGTCCAAATTGCATTCAGCTCTATGCTTGGTTTGCTCAGTAGGTTGTTATGTCCGAGCATGTGAGCTGTTTCTTTAAGTTTTCTCACTTTCCAGTGGGTCTCTCTGTTTATTATTTTTACTTCATGCCATAGGGGGCGATGGTCCCCCCTCTCCATCCAGACATGGTTGGCTATACCCGATTTTTCCGTCTCCCCTTTAGTTACCGCTTTTCGGTGTTCTTTCAACCTTACTTTAGGGGGGTGGCATGTTTCACCCTTGTAAACCTTTCTGCAACTGCATGGGATGGAGTATATGCAGTTCTTGGTCATGTTCTCATCCATGCGGGGCTTCACTCGTACCAGGTGTTGTCTGAGTGTTGACTCGCTCTTGAATACCGTCCTGATGTTGTAGGGGGCACATATTCTCTGAATTTTTTCGGAGATGCCTCGTATGTTTGGTAGGAGGTATTTGGGTTTCATTCTCCTCTCTTATACTATTAACACGTCTGGTGGATAATATGCTATCGGGGTAGTTGTTACGACGGAGGGTATTCTTCAACCTGACCATTTCTTGGTGGTATGTAATGGTGTCGCTACTTATTGTCTCTGCTCGATGTTGTAAGCAGCGTGTGATTCCATGTTTGATACTGTATGGGTGATGGGAGTTGAAGTTAAGGTATTGTCCAGTGAAGGTAGGCTTGCGATATACGGATGTCTTAAACCCATGCTTTGCGCTCCAGTTCTAATGGGCCAATTTAAAAAAAAAAAAATAAAGATAATATTTCTTTGATTTTTATGCTCTTTTCAGTAATGTTTGATTTGAGTTTATTCGATCAAAAGAAAAAAATGGTGTGGTAGTGCTACTTTATTACCACTAATCCAAGATCCAGTCTGACCCCTAGTGGTAGTACCGATAAGGGTCACATGAATAAGGACATAAAGCAAACATCATTTATTATTATATAAATGAATGTTGCATGTATGTCCGGATAAAATTCAGAAACTACATATCAGATTCTGTGTGATGCCATCTTGGGTATGGTAAAAAAAACCCAAAAAAAACATAATATTCATTCTTAGATGACCATTAGGAACCAAAGGTAAATGATTACTTTTTTTTTCATTCTTAACAACATTAGGTTGAATGGTCAGTTGGTTTTCTTTTTGAAAGATCTATTTTCTCATGTACATGCAATCGCTTGCATAGCAATAAGCTGTGATTTGGTTGGCAAAAATAAAAATCCAAACAATGTAGTGATACAAGTGATTGCACATGCACACTCTCAGCTGTTCCTAATTTCCAGCCAAAGCTTGATTTGTGCGGAATATAATGCAGTTTGAGCTGAGATTTCACTGGGAATATATGAATCTCCTCTCATCGCAACTTCAGTGGGAGGCAAATTAAGACTCAAACTAAATTACCTTCCAATAATGATAATACATGCCTGCTAAGCCAACCTGCTTACATTTAATTCCTATGTCTCTGTTGAATAAAACTTTATATGAGAATGTTGGTGTTCTATATCAAACTTTGATGACCTCTTTCTTATTCAAATCATATACACACAGACACGGCAGACTCTGCAGAATGACTATCTTCCATCTCACCATTCAATATACACCAACTTTCTTGCACTGTTCTTTTTTATATTGAACCAGTTGAGAAAGAGAGAAGGTAGTCAGAATAATGGTAAAAAGAGAGATAAGTTTTTAAACAAAAAATTACATTTTTTAACCAATCTATTTTGTTAGTCAAGCTGCTGAACAACACCAGGTAGCCTTATTAGTTACTACTGGAAAATACTTTTATTAAAACAACCAAATTCTGCATTTAATAAGGTTGATACATCATGAAATATGAATTTTGAATGAAAAAGATTTTCGTGTCAATTTGTTTAAGTTTATTGTTTTTCTATTTCAGATTTTGTAATTAATCTCAACAAGATGTCTGAGCCAATGTCAATTCACAGTCAATCAACAGAAATAAATTCCAGGTAAATGTGTTGCTTTTTATTTGTTTTGAATTTAAAAAAAGAAGTGGGGTATCTATACCATTTTTAGTATTTATAAATATTTATAAAATGTTATGATTTATTAAAAGTATTGAATTGGTAGATGATAAATAATAATTATATCAAAGCACATTATCAAGTGAAGTACAATAACTTCATAGGTATTTTCTCGTGTGTGTGTGTGTGTGTGTGTGATATAATGAGAAAATATATGGACTGATTTTTTTTTACACAAACGTACTTTGTGTCTGGTATTGATAATGAATATAAAAAATCAATAATGAAAATTCCCCTAATAAATATAAAAAATCAATAATCATGATAAATATATAAAATCAGTAATCAAAATGCCTCTGATGAATATAAAAATCAATAATCAAAGTGCCCCTGATGAATATAAAAATCAATAGTCAAAATGCATTTTTACTGGTTGTTTTGTGTGAGTTGGTTTCAAAGTTGGCAAATTGTAATTTACCTTTGTTTGTGCTTCTTCACTCTCAGCAAGGTAGTTATACTTCATTATCATCAGTTAAAAATAGATGTAGAATCCAATTCTAAATATGTTTTTAATATAAATGTTTTTTATGCCAATCTTTTAAAATAAATATTTGAATCATGGGTCTAGGAAAGTAGTCATACACAAGTTTTTATCATTTAGACAGGATGAAAATCTTTTTAAATTCTTGAAAACCTGAATTGCTCAGCAATGTTAAGGATTCCACTAAAGTCAGAAATACTAGAATTCGATTGGACAGTTTTTGAAAGAAATAACCTCCAAGCTAAAATTGTATGTATATGGTTGTATCCATATGGTTGAAGTTCTGTAACTTACTTCTTTGGTGATTTCTTTAAATGAACTCAGGAACTGGATATTTTTTCAAACAAGTCCCCATTGATAAGTTGTTATGGTAAGAATCTTACACACATTACAAGAGCTTTTCATTGTTCTTATTTTATTTTCAGCATATAATATGTTGAATTTGACCATGTGATCACATCTTGAATGAGGTTGTTTTTCCAAATTAAGCTGATCCTGTATTTCAGTTAATTTGCTAATTGCTAATAGAAAGCAATTAAAGTGAGAAACTGTATTTCTGTTAGATGCAATGGTTATCTTTACAAATGTGAGTTATAATGTATGATAGTTATTTTAAATCATATTCTCTGACACCAGCTACAATCTTGGTTCCTGAATCCCACAAGACTAAGAAATTTAATTGAAGATTTTATATTCATCCAGAACATTGTGCAATTCTTCACTTATTCTTGAAACCTGTGTGTGCACCAGGGAATGGAACACCTCTAAGCACAGCTTTGCACTGTTCAAAGTCATTTGAAAACCAATGACCTGTCAAACTCAGAAAGGGAGCATTATCTGTTGTAGCTATCCAAACGTCTGTAGTTCATGAAATGTTGTTAAATTTCATCAAGAGACAATTGAATTTGTTTTACTTTTGTAAATATATCAAAATTTTGCAATAAAACTATTAAATCTAATGTCAGATATTACAAAATATGGTTTAATATCAACATCAATCATTTCTCTTCTCAGATAATGAATCTCTTTTGACCTGTGATCATTAATATCCCAAACTTTCTTTTTGGCCAATATTGGTTCTATAATAGTTTGTTGTTTTGCTGGAAGTTCGTAGTTACTGCCACTTATTCCTGGAATGTCTGTCTCTGAATATTCATTATGCTTCCTTTTCTTATTTGTAACTTTTGCTTCTTTTTAATGAACCTTTCTAAGATGGTTGAACATATTAGTCATTCATTGTAAAAGATTTTGCTGATTTGCCACCCCTTGATGTGATTGACATAACTTGCAAGCAGTTGTATTCTTATTCTTGGGATTGACATCAAAATACTTCCAGCAGAAACTGGTTGCCATAATAGTTGAAATTTGTCAATATTTAGTTAATGTTTTACGTATTTAAATTACTTATGCCTGAGCAATTTATCTCAATAAAATATATATTTTCTAAACCAGAAAAATAAAAATATATATGTAATGATAACAAGAGTTTGAAAATGAGGAACAAGAATATGACAGATGAAGAATACTTTATTTTTGGTTTGGACATCGTCGTAATTTACTGTACAATTCCTCAACATAAAAACTGAAATATGAAGTAATAATTTCCTTTGACAATGATTTAAAGTACAAAATAATAATTCGACAGGAAGAAAAAGGAGGGAAATGTTCCATGTTTACATCTACTTGCCTCAAATTCAATGAATTTGTAAAAATCTACATGTTAACAACGCGTCATGTCCGTTATTTGATAATATGGCATAGACAATGCATGTCACTTCGATAAATTTTCACTGGCAAGCAAAAGAGGGAGTTGACTTATCTTTGTTTAAAATATGATTAATATTAGTATCATTTATGAGAACTAAATTTTCTGATAAATCTGCATTAAAAAGCCTATTAATCAGCTGATTAATCGGTAATCAACCAATTTGAAAATAGTATGCAGACTTTGACACTTCTTAAACCTTCTTGCTACTCCACACCTACATCTGCATGCTAATTTCATTTACTTTTTTCTGTAGCCACTAGCTATCTCGAGGGCAGTATTATAGAAACTATTATGACTGCTATATCAGGTTTGCATATGTGGCGCGAACACACAGGCACAAATTGTAAAAGGAAAACAATAGAAAAATTATCGCCTCTTTTGACCTCATCTTTGGCAGACAGGGGGGGGTGACACTAATTTTCCCTTTTACTTCTCTCTCTTTACTTGTTTTTTCTTTCTCTCCATTTTCGCTTCTACGATGAACATGTTACATGTCGCTCCAAAAAAAGCACATGTACGAAGAACAAATTTCCGCCTGTACACACGTGCAAATATTCGAGGTAAGCCTAACTTAGGTGCACCTAAAAAATTAATGGACTACAATGATCAATTGAATTATCTCATAACAACATTAATGAACATTTCAAAACTATGCCTGATCACACACTTTGATTTGAAGGACCAAGTTAGATTCGACGTCAGCTTCAATATTCATCATCCAAGTGTTTCTTTCTTTTCCCAATTCTTGATCTTTACTAGAAGCACCAACAATGTTCCTCTTAGGGTGAAGATTTGACCAATGCAATAATGACCCAAACAAATCCCATTGGTTTTGCTTTGTTCTGATCAAACCATAAAGCAAAGCAAATATTTGAGTATTCATGTAGATCAGCCTAATACCATGAAAGTTGCGGCTAATCCTTCTTAAAAATTAGTAATAGTTAAATCTTTCCAATGTTGGGGAAGAATTTTGGTTTCCCAGCCCTGGTTGATCTTGTGATAGATAGAATTATTGAGTGTGGAGATTGAATGATTTTGTTGGTGTATGTGGAGAAAATTGATATCCTTGTCAGAATACAGAAAGAGAAAGAATTTTAGAATTTGGTTTTATAATGAGCATGTTGACTGCAAGCACTTTTTGGGAAAAAGGAAAGTCATCTCATTATATGTGAATCTGATGCAGCAAAGCCTGATAAACTATAATTTGTCAAAGTTTTGTTACCATTGAAACACAAGGTGGAGCAGGTGCTACTATAATTGCAAGAGTTAGAAATGGATGGAATAAGTTCAGGGAATTTCTGCCTTTACTAAGCAGAAAGTGTTAGGATGGTAAACAAAAGGAAGAGTTTATGAGGCATGCATATGCAGTGTAATAGAACTGAAATATGGCCAGTGATGGTTGAGGACATGCGTTGCATGAAAAGAAATAATATGTGAATGATACAATGAATGTGCAATGTGAGTCTTAAAGGCACATTCTGATGGTTTCAGGGGAAAAATAAATCTAGAGAGTATAAGGAAATGTGTGCAGTAGAGGAGGCTTTATTTGGTATGGCCATGTTGAAAAAATAGAGGAGTGTTCTTGGACCAGTAAATGTAGAGCAGTTGAGGTAGCAAGTCCAATTCAGAGGCAAGGGTCATGGGATAAAGTGATAAGAATGGATTTGAAAGATCTGGAAATCAACAGCTGCATGTGAAATGTATGTTAAACCTATGATGATGAGTCATTATTACAGAGAAGAGAGGAAGATGCTGTTATCACAAGAAATCAAACAACTTTGTTGTTAAAATACAACAGTGATAATGACTACAGCCACAACTATAGAGAAACACCACTATCGTCTATGGACTTGCATGTCATCTGCTTCTGTTAATAAAGACGGTAACAATGCATGGCAACAAATACATCCTTATTCTATGCTACATACACTGCACACTAAAGTTTCTTGGTTTTTATCAGTTGTTAAAATAACACCTTAAAGATTCTAAACCTACGTTAATTTATAAGTTTTATTTTATAATTTATTTGGATTCTTCTAACAAGTCATGGCATTTTATTATTTATACAATTTGCCCAAGTTGGTTTGCAATCTATGAGCTGTTTCAATAATAAATGGAAATATTCAATTTTAAAACAGACTTAATATGATACCACATGCTTAATCAAATAAAGATAGATTAAACAAAAGACTGTGATAAATTTTATTCAATAAAGAGATTTATCTCACAACTAGCAGGGAGACCAAACTAGGATTCAATGAATGTTCAGCATTTTCAATACTTTTATTATTATTGAAATCGCTCATTTTTCAATCAAACCAACTAATTGCCTGCTCTAGTCAGGGACCCATTGTGGTGCACTGAGCGGAAGCTTCATATGCATTTCCACAATGACTTAGAACACAATATGTTGTAGTATACATTGCACAGTAGAGAATTCAGAATTATTTTTATCTAATGACTTGAATTGTAAAATGAAAAGGTTAAGTATTGTGGGTCAATTGTGCTCTAAACAGAAACATTCATTTCTAATGTGCCCTATGTTATCGAAAAACCTTCTGTTCTAAAGTAAAAGTACAGACTAGTTAGAAAAACACCCTCTCTTCTTCTACGCGTTTCCAAATGGGTTTCCAAAACGTATTTTATTGTTTTATCATCTTTTTTTTGTATTGGTTTTGTTCAAGTTAATGCTGTGGTTGTTTAAAATGATTTATTTCCGGTTTGTGGGGATCATTCTGCTTTACATTGAATGCCTAGAAAAAAGTCCTTCTGATTAATGTTTACCAGTTTTAAAATAAGCAAACAAATTTGGCTGTTTTTCAGAATAACAGAATATACATTAATCAGAAAGGACTTTTGCATGGAATAAATGTGAAGCAGAATGGTTTGCACAAATCAGAATTTTTTAATAAGAGATTTGTTCATTTTTTCACACTAGAATTTGTGATGCTATAAAATTCCTACCTTAAGGAATTTATTCAAAAAAATTGTCTAGCTAGATATCTATGCTGATGACACTACTATCTATGGTAGCACATCTAAGACCGTAAACGATCAAGTTCTCTTTGATTCTCTCTCCTCTGATCTTGAGAAAGTGGTACAATGGGGTACAATGAGGAAAGAGGTGGCTTGTTACTTTTAATGCATCTAAAAACCAAGCTTTTATCTTTACATCATCAACGCTCTGATCCCCATCTGGCATCAATTGAAATGAATGGCTCTCGTCTTGGGGAGGCCTCATGTTTTGACAAGCTTCTGGGCTTGACCTTTACTCCTGATCTTAAATGGAACACATACATTAAATCCGTTGCCAAGGCCACTGGAAAAATGGTGGGATCCTTCTATCGATCCAGTAGATATCTCACTGCTGATGTAATTCTCTATCTATATAAGAGCCAGGTACGTCCAAGGATGGAGTACTATTGCCACATCTAGGCAGGAGCTGCTAGAAAGGACATCCTGTCTTGATAGAGTTCAAAATAGACTTCGTAGCCTTGTGGAGATGTCCTCTTCTCTTCCTTGCAACCTCTTTCTCACAGAAGAGATGAGACGAGTTTGTCTCTGCTTTATCGTTATTTTCATGGCAAGTGCTCGGCTGAGCTCCATTCTATGGTCACAAGAAATACTCGTCTAGCAGAAAACACTATCACTAATTTCCCCTATTTTTATCTGTGCCTAAAGCTAAACATAGATTCCATGAGCAAAGCTTCTTTCTTAGAACTGCATGCCCATGGAATTGTCTTCTGTTTTTCTGCTTTCCAGCTGACTACAATATGGTTGTCTTCAAGTCTAACATAAACAAGTTTTTGATGAGCTGTTCCATATAAGTTAACAAATCTCTGTTACTAACGGTTACTATATTGTCCAATTTCTACTGTACACTCCTTAACCCTTATCCTCAAGTGGCCTATATAAAAAAATTAAAAAAAAAAAAAAAAAAAAAAAAGCTACTGAGTCCATTTGAAGAAATAACCAAAGAAGTAAGTTACAGAACTTCAACCATATTGATGATAATACATACAATTTTAGCTTTGAGGTTATTTCTTTTAAAAGCTGTCCAATCTAGTTCTCATATTTCTGACTTTAGCGGAATCCTTATCACTGTTGAACAATTCAATGAAAACAAAATTTTCATCTATCTATTATATAAATCTCAAACGTTTGTTTATGTGCGTGTATGTTTGTATGGCTAAAACTTTTGATACATGCGACCAACACTGACAAAATTGATATCGTTTGAAAGCGCAGTCTCTCGGCCAAATAATGTCCAAAAATTGTCCAAAACATTCATTCTTTCACCATTAACTGAGTCGTTTTTTTATAAGAAGGGTAAGTTTTTCGGTCAACATTTTTGCAAGTCATTCAAACCTAACATGAATGACGTTGCATAAAATAGGTTATTTCGAACGCACAACCATGGTGGGTGCATCGATTTGCTTTTTTCCCCTTCTTTTCCTCTTGTGCATTACGGGTTTGAGCCTACTACTCCTAATTTTTTTTCTTTTTTGCTCACATGGGTACTTGCTGCTATTTAGGGTTGATTCAATTTATTTTTTAGGGCTTTGGTTGCTTAACCAACCCCCTTGCACACACCTCAACACACCCAGGCAATGCCGGGCACCCAGGCTAAGCCTATCTCAATGATAAAAACTTGTGTCTACTTTCCTAGATCCAAGATTCAAATTTAAATTTCAAAAGAATGATGGAAAACACTAAGAATTGAATTCTAAATCTTCTACTGATAATGAAGAGAATCAGCAGGATACACTTCTTAAATCTCTGAAGGTCAAGATCACAGTGAAAGTAAAAATATCTCTTTCAAGCTTGTTTTATGAATTAGTTTTGAATAAACCTACAGTAACAAATCAAAACTTAGAAGCCGAGTTGACCTGGAGATTGCAACTACAACAAAATCACAGTCTAAACTCAAAAAGAGTAAATCTCTTATTAAGTACACAAAAGAACTTGACCATTACGTAGCTTTACAACTACTTGCAAGAGGTGATGATCCATTTCATGGTGGAAGAAGACACAGGAGACCTTACCACTACTGAGTAAACTGGCTTCAAAATATTTCATGTTTTTATGTCACAACTTAAAAGTATTCAACTTAAGATACTAAGGAGCAAGAATAGAAGAGGAGGTAGAGCAGCAGCAGGTGCAGAACTTCAGCTTATAGTTATTCACTTAAAGAATTACAATTTGTACTTTGTAATTTCTTTTAATTTTATTCATTTCAGAATTGGAAATTGTACGTTATATTTTGTAATTTTATTTAAAGGCAAAAAGCCATAATAGTGGCCAGACAATTAAATGCTAAGTTAAATTATTATGTTAATGTATCAATGCTATCTGATGAGTCACTTGGCAGTGATGAAATAATTTAAATTTAATAGGAAAAAGAAAAATAATTAATCAGTCGATTAATTGGAAAATTGGCCGATTACTGATTAATCAGCAAAGTAGCCGATTAGGCCAATTACCAATTACTTGCTGATTAATCAGTACACCCCTACACGATGGCCACTGCGAATAGTGGGTTGGAGAGAAGGAGTTGGAAGATGCAGGTCAGGGTCATTAAGAGGTGTGTGAGAAGTCGATGTAATGACAGAATCTGGATCAAGAGTGACGATTGTATCTGGATTGCAATGATGTGTTTTATGTTAGAAATGCTAAATCATATGAGTTGTCTAAGAAGGCTAGTTTGATGCAATCTATTGCGATTGAATCATGTTTGCCATTGCGGTTCCAACACTAGATGCGGTCCATCGTAGGGCGGCTGTAGTGGTCTGCATATCAAGTCAATATGGATGAAAACATACTTAAATGAATGAAGATTAGTTGGATAGTATGGTTTGGAAGTCAGAGCATGGTAGAGTGTACATCACTCAAGACATTGCGAGTTTCGGATATTCTGCAGGTGGTTGTGGGTATGGATCTGTCAACTCTGAAAAATTCACCGGGAAGACGCAGGTTAGTTCCAAAAACCATCTCTGCTGGTGTATGTTCATGTCTTCTTTAATAATGAACCAAAATCCTTGAAAAACGAACAGAAAATGTTCACTTCAGTGATGTGGTTCAGGCTGGACAGATAGGGCAGCTTTGAGTCGATGATGAAAATGTTCTACTATTCCGTTAGCAGAAGGATAATAGGTGGTTGTCGCAATGTGGGAAATTCCGAAAGATTAGCAAAGATTTCAGAAAGTGTGTAATGTAAACTGGGAACCTCTGTCAGTGGTAGTAGTTTTGGGTACACCAAAGTTAGAGATCCTATGAATGCATGAGCTAGAGCTTTTGTGGAAATGTCATGCAAGGAGAGTGCTGCTGGCCAACGACTGAAGCAGTCTATCATAATGAGGATGTAGTGATGATCAGTGAAGGTGGCACCAACGATGTCCAAATGAATATGTGAGAAACAAGCATGAGGTACAGGGAAGTTGCCTGGGGTGGATGAATTTAGTATGGCAATGTAATTTCGTAGTTTGCAGGAAATAGATGCCTGAGTCCATTGGCATTACAAGCTGTGATCAGCTTGACTGATGCGCTCATGTCATAGTGTGTTAAATCATGGAAATGATGAAAAAATTTTCTTTTGGCAAGAAGGCGGCAAGTATAGTCTTGGATGTGCATCAGACATATCGCACCAGATTAGCTTGTCTGAAAAAGGGATCGGGGTTTTTTTTTTTTTTTCAGCGAAAAAAATTTGAAGTTGACATAAATTCTGTCAAAGATTCATCTTGTTCCTGTTCAGCTGTGATATAATCCAAGTCTCGAGGTTTCTCATTTAGTCTCGAGGTTTCTTATTTAGTCTCAAGATTTCTCATTTAGTCTAGAGGTTTCTCAACACTGTTGAGATTGCAGAAATGGGAAAGGGTGTCAGCTATATTTGTCTTGCCTGGTAAATATTGAATATCAGCAGAATATTGTGTCACAAAATCCATTTGCCAAAGTGGATGCATATTTACACTAAATGGAAAATGTAAAGGAAGCAATCAGTGCTTTGTCATGGATGAAAATAGTGCATTATCTTCTTTCCAATATGAAACAAATGCTTTACTGCTAAGTACAGTGCAAGTAGTTTTTAAACCAAAAACATATTTACGCTAAGGAATGCTCAGATTAGCAGAAAAGAAAGACAGTGGTTGTGTTTGACTGTTTACGACCTGATTGAGTACAGCACTAACAGATATATTGTAGAACATAATAGCTAAAAATGAATAAAAGGTAAAAAATCCTCTGTTTTCATTTTGATAATGAGATTTATCATCAGAAAATATTAACGTGATTTATTGTAATTTAAAAAATCTACATTGATAATTTTTTCAAACAGTAAACATTACTTTCAAAAGTTTGAGATAAAGAAACTGCTAGAAATATCCTGATTTTGAATATTGTCTAAAATTTTTTTTTTTTTTTTTGGTGTTTCAAGAATTGCTATAGTTCTACATCAGCCTGAGCATCTTTGTTCTAATAGCGGCCATTTGATGGGTGAACCTGCGATGAAAGTACGACACTTGAAATTACTTGGATATAAAGTAGTTGAGGTAAGTTTTTTTTTTTTTTGACATTTTCATATTTTTGGTAGTGTTGGGATAATTAATCTGTAAAATCCAGGGTGTCGGAATCTGAAACATGTTACATAAAATAAAAGTGATAAAACAGAAATTGTTTATGAAAAGTGAAACAAAAAATGAAATAGTTATGAAGTTGCGACAAGTTTACTGTGAATCCTGTTGCAATTTGAGATTAACAAATAAAAAATAATTGAGTTTACCAGTATGTTCTCTTGTCTAGGATATTCATGAAACACATTTTACTTCTTTGATGTTTTGTTCCAAACTGGAATCCCTCCCTCAAATCTAAAAATTATAATTTAACGGTACATTATCATTTATTTGTAGTGATATATATTGTGAGATGGTATTTGCTTGGGGTAAGATCTTGGACTTGACCTGACTAGCTGGTGGCCGTTAGCACTGACTGATCAGAAATTTTAAGTTCATCAATTCTAGAATTTTTCAAATTTTTTTTTTAATTCATATGGTGCCTTCCTTAACAATACTAATCTTCAAGTTGTAGATCTTAGAATTTGAACGGAATTGGATTAGTTATTCAAGTAAATCTACTTTTGCAAATGCAAAAAAAAAAATGGAAAAATCTTAATCTCATGGTGATAAAGCATTGCTTTCCTGGTTAGTAAAAATAGTATTCAAGCAAAGCAATGCTTGAAAACTTATTTAGACTCTGCTCCATCAGAACAATGATTAAGAGATGTTAGGCTGACTTGAAACATGGTTGTATGGACACAAATGATGCTTAACACTCAGATCGCCTAAATTTGACGGTTGTCCCAGAAAAAAAAAATGATCTACAAACTCATTTTGACTGTAAATTGAATTTGTGCAAAATAGGGAAGTTAACAACATTAAAAGCATGTATTTACCGTTTTGCAATGAGAGAGTGTTTACTCACAGTCAGTCAAAACAACAATGAATTCATAAATAAGAAAGAAGTGTTTATTCACCAAAACAATGCACCATGTCATGAGTAGGTTGCAATGATGGCAAAACTACATGAATTGCACTTCAAACTGCTTTCATATCCACTCTATTCTTCTGATCTGCCTCTCTACAGTTAATGGCTGTTTGTTGACCTCAAAAAAATGTTCATGGGAAAGAGATTTGGCTCCAATGAAGAAGTGTTATCAGAAATTGAGGCTCAAGAGAAGCTATTTTATGAAAAAGGCATCAAATTGTTAGAGATGCTTTGGAATTAGTGTGTCACCTGAGAAGCATGTTACGTTGATGAATAAAAATAAAAATTTCTACAGATTTTTTATTTTATTAGTTTTTATTGAGTAATGTGTTATATATCACTATCAACAATTTCCCCCACTCTTTATCTGTGCCTAAACCTAAACGTAGATTCCATGAACGAAGCTTAGAACTGCTCACCTGTGAAACTCTCTTCTGTTTGCCTGCTTTCCAGCTGACTACAATTTGGTCGTCTTCAAGTCCAACATAAACAAGTTTTTGATGAGCTGCCCCTTTAAGTATTTCAATTTACAAAATTTCCACTACTAATGATTATTATGATATCCCATTGACTACTCATTAACCCTTATCCTTGAATGACCTCTGGGTCTTGATAACTGTGGACTCCTATGTAATAAAAAATATAAATTAGTCTCCTCTCTCTTTTCACCAAAATATTTGAATCCATAATTAAGCAAGCTCTAGTCCACCACCTCACAGTAGCTAAACTTCTGTCCAACCAACAGTATGGGTTTAGACAAGCCCATTCTACTGCAGATATCCTGACTGTAATCTCTGAACGTATATACCATGCACTGGATAAAGCAGAGGAGGCTATGACAATAGCCCTAGATATATCTAAGGCCTTTGACAGGGTATGACACAATGGTCTTCTCATGAAAATCAGATCCTATGATATTACTGGACGAATATTTAACATAATTAAATTCTTTTTAAATAAGAGAAAAATCCAGGTTGTCCTCGATGGTCATATGTCAAAACAATGATATAAATGCAGATGTACCTCATGGATCGATCCTTGGACCTTTATTATTCCTGATATTCATAAATGACCTCCCTAATAGAATTATCTCTGAGATAGGTATATTTGCTGATGGCACCACACTCTATAACAGACACAAGGCTAAACGAATTAACACATATCCAAGGCAGTGGCAGAAACCATAGAGGAAGACCTTCAGTCTGTGGTGGAATAGACAAAAATGGATGGTCACATTCAATGCTGCCAAGACTAAGCTCCTTTTCTTTAATAATTACAAGAAACTTTCTCAAACACTAATAACCATGGCTAATGATACTTTATGTGAAAGTACATCGTTCAAACTCTTTAACTTAACGTTCACAGGGAACATGAGTTAGAACAGATAAATTAAGGCTGCGGCAAAGAAGGTGGGCTCTCTCTACTATGCTACAAAGTTACTTATGCCTGAGAGTATCCTGTACCTTTACAAGGCTACCATTCGCCCGTGTATGGAGTATTGTTGCCACGTTTGGGCTGGTGCATCTGCTACTAGTCTTTTCCTCTTAGACAGTCACCAACTTAATAGGTCCCACATTATCAGCTAGGCTTCAACCGCTGTCCCACTGACAAAATGTTGCATACCTCCAATGAAATACAAGCCCTTGCACCCACTTTGACATAAATACCCCTAACAAACCCTACAAGCAGCAAAATCTCACCCCAACACAGAAGAAAGCCTTCTGCTTTAATAAATAGTTTCTTCCCTAGGACTGTTAGACTTTGGAATTTTCTTCTGGATTCCTGCTTCCCTGACAGTACTGACATGCAGAAGTTAAAGTAATGTAAATGGACATTTTGCTACTCAACTCCCTACATAGTACTCCTACAAATTATGCCCCAGATAGTAGCCCCCTACATCAAAGTGGCACTGTGCCTTGTTTGGGGAAAAAATGCAATAATTTTTTTTTTTAAATAGAAATTCTATACAGAAGAAAAACTCCAAAAAGAATATAAAAAATATGTATAAACTAGCAAGAAGATCTAGCGATACCCTGGATTAAATAAGAAGACCCTATCTCCTTTAAAATATTATTTTTTAAATCTTTATAATATTCAATTTTTCGAATGGGGCCAAGTATTAAATGGAAAGAAAGAGCTTAACTTGGATTTAAATAAATGTTGGTAGATATTTAACTTATTTAGAGCACACTTGACATTTCCTAAGAATCCATGAAGATTCTTGCGTATCCCTGCTCCAGATCCTAAACCCCTTGTTAATATTTTTATTATTTAAAAATGAAAAGGAAGAGTGAAGTCATGATCAGTGGTTGTTGCGTTGGAAAGTCTGCAGAAAGCAGGAACTCAATTTTTTGTCATACTTGTAAGCACAAGAAGTGCAGTTGAATTACTGCTGGGTTGAAATAAGGTAACCTGTTTGTAATTGTGTAATACAATGGTGCAAAGTTTTCTTACCTTTGTGATATTGTTTACTTACAAGGTGTGAAACAAGTATTAGTTTGATTACAAAAGTTAGCAGGAATTTTACCATTGTCAGTCAACCATCTATCAAGCATTTGTGTATGCAGTATAAAGATGTATAGATATGAAACATGAGGGTTGAGGACGATCGTTGCATGGAGAGAAATGATATGACAATGCTACATGAATGTCTATTAAGTCCTAAAGACAGGTTTAGATCTGTGAGCACAGATGAGGATTAAATCTAGAGAGTATAGGGAGACGTATATAGAACAAGAAACTTTAATTGCCACATTGAAAATGTAAGAGTTCTTGGGTCAATAGATATAGAACAGTTGAGGTGGCAGATTCAGTTTATAGGATTTTAAACCGGAAAGAAAACATAAGAGTAAATGATAAGAATGGACAAGAAAGAAGGATAAATAAAAATCATACGATACATAAATTAGTTCTGAAGTCAATTTCTAAATGCTTTCCAACTAAATATGATGATGGTGATAATATAGTTTCCAAATTTATTCATGAGAGTTTATCTCCAAAACTCTAGGAAGAGCTTATGAACAAATACAGATTCTACAACAAGTTGTGTGTGTGTGTGTGTGTGTGTATATATATATATATATATATATATATATATATATATATATATATAAATATATGATGATTGCAACGTCTTGTCAGACGAGTGACACTCCCTCAGGTACTGAAAGTCCATGAGCCGAAAATGACTTTAGTCCTGCCGGCAAAATTCATACGCACAAGCAGACATGACACTGAAAGTGGTCACTGGTGTATATACATATATATATACATGCATGCATGCATGCATACATATATACACATGCATACACATACACACATACAAATAACCCACATATATGCATACATACACATTACATATATGCATACATAGACATACTTATACATACATAAACATACACAAGACGGTCATTGACATACATACATACATACATACATATATAAACGCAAATCTACACATACACACCTGTAAACATACACACATATATACATACACCATGAATAATACACATACATATGTATACAGACACACATGCATACATACAGATATACATACATACACATATACAAATACATACATACATATACCCATATGTACACATATGCACATACATATATACAGACACTTACCTACATATACATACATACACATATATATGCATACATACACATGCAGACATCTACATACATACACACATGCATAAATACACATACACACGCCTATATATGCACATGCATACATACACACACATATACATGCAAAATACACATGAATAAATAGTCCAAAAGTCATAAATAGTAAGTGATAAGCACATAATTTTCCAAACAATCAACGTACGAACCGACGAGAAAACAGTCCAACTGAAAATGATTCAAAGATGCTTATATATATATATATATATATATATATATATATATATATATATACTAGCAAAAGTACCCATCGTTGACTGGGTTCAAAAACAGCCTACAGAAAATGGGCTCTGATTTATGAAAGTATAATAGGTTATGAAAAGGAAGGGTTGTAAAGAGATAGCTTCGAATTTGGG
>NC_136516.1:62391419-62393919 GCF_053919585.1 Euprymna scolopes
TCATTAATGGTCGATGTGTCCCTGATACCAGAGTCCCAGGCTAAATTCGGGCGCGCTTTGGATAAGGGAGTAAGCCGTCGAAAACACCGCATCCAGGCCATTGCAGATACCGGTGCCCAGACGTGTTCGAGTGGCCCAGAAATATTGAAAATATTAGGGTGCACCAGCAGGATCTTGATACCTACCACCCACAGGATACGAGGAATCACAGACGAACCCCTAGATATCAAGGGGGTGGTCCTGACTCAGATTAAGCTCGGTCAGAAGGAAACGCGACAAGTGGTCTACGTTTCAGAAAACACGTCAGGATTCTACTTATCAGAATCGGCCCTCAAAGACCTAGGAGTAATCAATCGCGACTTCCCGCATCGAGTATCAAAGGCCGATTTATCGGCTTCAGAAAGTGGGACAGCACCGTGTGGATGTCCGAAAAGAGAATCCGTCCCGGATAAGCCAGCGAGGATCCCGTTTACCCCCACTGAAGATAATAGGGAACGGTTAGAGAAGTGGTTACGTGAACACTTTAAGTCCAGCGCATTCAACACCTGCCCCCATCAACCGTTACAAGTCATGGTAGGGAGGCCGCTGGATATAACTTTTACCCCGGGGGCGAAACCATCGGCCATACACACACCCATTCCAGTCCCTCATCACTGGAAGAAAAGGGTAAAGGATGATTTGGATCGAGATGTTGCGTTGGGTATTATCGAACCGGTACCAGCAGGCACACCTACGATCTGGTGTTCGAGGATGGTAGTCGCTCCGAAGAAAGACGGGTCACCAAGAAGGACGGTAGACCTACAAAAATTGAATGCAGCAACGATGAGAGAGACTCATCACACACCGTCCCCTTTTAATCAGGTGTCCGTGGTGCCTGCCCAAACCAAAAAGACTGTCTTGGACGCATGAAATGGGTACCATAGTCTGCCACTCTCCCCAAAAGCCCGGGACGCGACCACGTTCATAACGGAATGGGGCCGTTATCGGTATCTCAGGGCTCCCCAGGGTTTTCACGCATCCGGGGACGGGTACACGTGCCGGTTCGATGACATCACAGTTGACATGCCTCGAAAGACCCGGTGCATAGACGACACACTCCTATGGGACAGGTCCTTAGAATTGGCTTTCTGGCATACTGTGGACTATATTACCCATTGTGGTAAAAGTGGGATAGTCTTTAACCCTGACAAATTTCAATTTGCTGACGATGAAGTTGAATTTGCCGGCTTTGTGATAACCTCGGATGGCGTGAAGCCAACTAAAAAAATGACGGAGGCTATTCTCAATTTCCCGACCCCAACGAGCATTACTGGTATCAGGTCCTGGTTTGGTTTAGTTAAGCAGGTGTTGTATACATTTGCACAGGCCGATATAATGGCCCCTTTTCGAGAGTTGCTGCGGACAAAAAAACGTAAATTTTACTGGGACGACACATTGAATAGACTTTTCGAAGAGTCGAAGAGGAATATCGTTCAGAAAATCGAAGAAGGGGTGAAAACCTTCGATATGAACAGAGCGACCTGCCTTTCAACCGACTTCAGTAAGGTTGGCATTGGGTATTTTCTGTTCCAGAAGCATTGCCAATGCCCAACGGAATTAGGTCCCAACTGTGGTAAGGACTACTGGAAGATGATTTTGGCCGGGTCTCGCTTCACGAAAGATGCAGAATCTCGTTATTCCCCTATAGAGGGGGAGGCTCTAGCGCTGATTTATGGCTTGGAGTCTTGTAGGATGTTCATCCTGGGATCCCCAGACCTATTGGTCACCGTGGACCACCAGCCCCTAGTGAAAATTTTCTCGGATCAGATCCTGGAGAATATAAAAAATCCCCGCCTGTTCTCATTCAAGGAGCGGTCGTTGATGTACAGGTTCCAGATTAAGCATGTTCCCGGGAAACTCAACGCAGCACCGGACTGCACATCCCGATACCCGGCGCCGTCAAGACACAGCAGACTAAAGGGCACTGACACTTCCCAGCAAATCGAGGGGAGTATACAAGCATCCATCATAGCTGCATACGCACATGACCCCAAGTTCCGAGCGATCACCTGGGATAGGATAGTCGCAGCTGCAGCCACCGATGAGGAGTGCCGAACGTTGGCGTCATACATTCAAGACGGGTTCCCAAGGTCACGCCACGAACTACCACCAGAAATCCGGCAATTCTGGCCGATGGCAGACCAACTATATTGTCTGGAAGGGGTACCCATAAAAGGGGACAAAATTTTGATACCAAAACGGCTTAGAGCCGAGGTGTTAGAGGCATTACACTCCGCCCATCAAGGTGCGAATGGTATGTTGGCTAACGCCAGACAGCGGTTATTTTGGCCTGGTTTAGACGCCAGCATCCGACAAACAAGGGTGCAATGTCGGAGTTGCAATTCGATCGCCCCATCCCAGCCTAGGGAACCATTAATGCCAGCCATAAACCCGGAATTCCCATTTCAAAAGACAGTCACTGACTTGCTAGATATGCACGGGAAAAGTTACATGGTATACG
>NC_136516.1:62398919-62403919 GCF_053919585.1 Euprymna scolopes
GAAAAATGGAAAAACAAAAAATGCAAAAAGACAAAAAAAATTTAAAGAACAAAATAAAGAAGAATATTTAAAAAGAAAACGAGAATATCAAAAAAAAATATAGAGAAAAAAAATAGAGAAGAAATAAATTTTAAAAATCGAGAACATCAAAAAAATTATAGAAATAAAAATAAAGAAGAATTTAAAATTCGAAATAAAGAAAATAAAAAAAAATTAAGAGAGAAAAATAAAGAAAAATACAATAATAAAAATAAAGATTATCAAAGAAATTTAGATTAAAAAATAAGAATAATGTCTTTTTTAGAAAGAAAAAGAAAATTTATCAAACTAATTGTAAAAATAAACACAAATTAATGGAAGAACAAAAAATGAAAAAATATGATAAGAAAAGTTTGAAAAAAATTTATTAGAAGAAAATTTATTCTTGGAGAAACAAACTAAACAAATTTTCTAGCTTTTTTTATAAAAAAAAAACTATTGTCATTCATAAATTGACAAAATCCTATTTATTTTACAATAATAAAATGACAAATAATATAAGAAATTATAGAAAAAATTATAAAATTGGATTGAATAAAATAACTGGAATGTATTCTAATGCTTTGGGAATTAGAAATTTGATGCTCAAAAATATAAAAAAAATACTGCAAACACTTTATAATTTTGTCAAAAAAGTTGATAAAAAAGGACTATTACCTACTTATTGGGGAGAAGAATTGTATCATGCATTCAATAATGAATATTATTTGTTTCCATGAAATTCAGTTGAATATGTACCTATAAGAGTTTTGGCAAAGCATAATTATGAATCTCTTGATTGTCAAACTGAAGATTGTGAGTGCAAAAAGTCAGAAATTTCTGAACCAAATATGCCAAATAATAACAATGAACATATTATTGTAGAAGAAAATGAAAATAAAGTGAATGATGAAGAAGATGAAGAAATAAAAATTGAATTGGCTCGACCTTGTGATTTTAGTAATGGCTGTCCCTATGAAAAAACACGACTCATTGAAAGTAGAAAAATACATCAAATTATTAAACAAATTTCACCGGATTTGACATTTTTGGAAATTCGCAAAATTATGAAAAAAATGGAAGAATGTTCTGGCATACATAATGACAATTTATATTGCATTGGTCAATCGGATTGCACTAATAGACTTGAACTCCTTCGAAGAATGGCACCACATACTCCAAGCCTCAGAACTTTAGTCACTCATGTGTATAGATTAAGAGCTGTTTGCATTTGGCTGGATCTCTATGATATTTGTCTCTTAGAAGGAAATTGGCCAATGTTTGAAAAATTATTAGACTCTGAATTTTATAATCTTAAGACTTCAAAATTAATAGAAAGATCGCAACAAAGAGAGAATCAAGAACATCATTCAGAAAATAATGTTGTGAATAAATTTGTCACATTAATTAAAAATTTTAACAAAGACATGAAAAAAATGAAAATTAATTCATGTGACATTTGCAAACAAAGAGAATATGAATTTTTGAAAGTTTGGACTGACTGGGAAAAAGAAGTTAATGAAATAATTAAAGAAAATTATATATTACCATGCAAAATTTGCAATAATTGTAGAGGGTTTTTGAAGAAAAATAAAATTCCTACATTAGCATCAATTAATGGATTAGGAGTGGATGAAATTCCAGAAGTGTTGGAAAAATTGAACATTTATGAAGAAATCTTAATTCAAAGAGCGAAATGTTTTATTAATGTGATAAAACTTGTTCCTCAAACATACAAAGGACCAAGTTCAGATATGGTTTCTGCTATTAAAGGAATTGCAACTCATTTGCCAATTCCAATGGAAAATACAATCAACCATGTGATGAACACTTTACCATCAAAAGAAGAAAATTCTTTACAAATTATAGTTAATTCAATTCCTACAGCTCAAAAGAAAATTTGGAAATCATTGGTCAAATTGGATAATGTGTTTGATGCACTGGATTGGCTCAAAGCAAACAATCCATTCTATAAAGACATTGAAAAACAACATTATTGAGATCTGATGTTCGACAGAACATCAGATCTCAATAATGTTGTTTTATGCACTGGGCAAGGTAGTTCAACTAAATCTGATGATTGCATTTTGAGTCATTTATCAAAAAAAGATGCTGATACATATTATGAACATCATACTGTTCAAAAAATGTATCCGACTTTACCAAATGAAAAAGACATTGAAATTTATAAAATGAAAAAGTTGAAAGAAATTTGTTGAAAGATGATAATCCAAATTTGGATTACATGTGTTTTCCTAAGATTTTGTGCAAAGGAAGATTTGGCATGAATTACAACAGGCCATATGGAAAAGTGGCAAATTATATGTACACTAGAAACAGATTAAGGCACTGTGATCCAAGATTTAGGAAAAATATTCAGTATTTATTTCATTCTGTTGACAAAGCTGACAAAAGAGCATTGGATTCGGGAATTTTTGCGATTATGAAATCTCTCAAATGCAATCAAATGACATTGGCTCAATTTAATCAACAGGTTCATAATAATGATAAAAGATTAGAAGGCAATCTTTCAATGATGATGGCCAATGTGAGAGGATCCAAACAATTTTGGAATAGAAAAGCATCCGATTTGCACACAATGGATGAAAAATTTGGCCCTTCTACCTTCTTTATCACTTTATCATGTGCTGAATATTTTTGGCCAGATTTAAGAGAATTTTTGGAAAAATTGAACAGTGGTGTAAGTAATGTTGAAACTATGAGAACAAGTACATTGTGCGTGAATGTTGCAGTCAGTGAACATTTTTATCACAGATTGCAAGCTGTAATGAATAAAGTAATTTTGGCAAAAGACAATCCAGTTTTTGGAAAAGTTGCACATTATTTTTGGAGGATTTAATATCAACAAAGAGGAGCTCCCCATGTTCACATGAAAATATGGGTGGAAGGAGCACCTATATATACTGAAGATCCTCTATCATTTAATGATATTAAAAAATTTATCAATCAACACATAACTTGCAGAATGCCTTGTTCAGTTTCTAGTCCAACACTTCACAACTTGGTTAAAAGATTTCAAGTTCATTCTTGTAGAAAAACATGCTGGAGGATATATGGAAAAGGCAAAAATATTGTGAAAAAGTGTCGATTTCGATTTCCTAAATCGGAAGGAAACTTTAATTTTTTTACTCTAAAATCATGAAAAACTGGAAAAGGAATAAAAAAGTTGTATCAATTAGAGAGAAGTGTGGATAAAAAACTTGTAAATGACTATAATCCTTTATTATTATTAATTTGGCAATCCAATATTGATGTACAATATATTGGAGAAGATAGCATGATATTGACAAGATATGTGACAAGTTATCAAACTAAAGCTGAAAAGAATGAAGCTGAAGGTGTTTGGGATAATTTGGATGAAAAGGGATCAAAATATGGAAGATTCAAATCAGCAGGACTTCAACTAATTGGTAAAAGAGACATTGGAGCTTATGAATGTGCTGATAGATTATTGGGTCACCACTTATTTGGTGCATCTGATCAAGTCATTTGGGTTGGAGCTGATATTCCTAGTAAAAGAGGACATAGATTGAAGTCAAAAGAATATTTAGAAAAACTTCCTGAATCTTCTACAAACATATTTCATGAAAATATGGTAGAAAACTATTATCCAAATCGACCATCATCTTTGGAAAAAGTTTCTTTGTATGAAGTTGCAAGCAATTATGAAAAAATATCTGTTAAACCTTCTGACAATGAAGAAGCTAAGAAAATGAAAATGATAAATGACAAAGGTTACTTTAAGCAAGTCAAGGAAAAAGTCGTCAAGGCCCCATATGTTTCTTTAAATAAAGACACCAAAGAAAGATATTTTCACAATTTGCTTATGCTTTTCAAACCTTGGAGAAAGGAAGAAGATGATTTATTAAATCGTTTCACAACATATGAAGAAGCTTTTAAATATTTTTCTTCTGAATTACCTGAAATGATTAACTATGAAAATATAAAGAAAAAAGTCATACAATCTATAGAGTTGGCAAAGCAATTAGAAATTAAAGTTGAAAAAGAAGGCTCTGAAGAAATTCAAAAAATAATTATTGATGAAGAGCAAGAATTTGATAATAATGATTTAATAGTTAATGATTTTGTTGAGAGAAAAGTCACAGAAGAATCAGTAGCTGAAAAAGAAGCTCAACTGAATTCTGATCAAAAAAGAATTTATGATAATGTTATTAGTATAATTAAAAAACGAGAACTTCATTGCAATAAAGAAAAACCTATTCCTAGATGCAGTTGTGAAGACTGTAAACAACTACTCAAATTCCTTTCTGGTGTTGGTGGAACAGGAAAAAGCTTTTTGATTGACACCATTTCTGACAAAATTACTTTAATGGTTAATGTCAAAGATACCATGCCAGTTATAATTTGTGGACCAACTGGTATGAGTGCTTTTCAAATAAAAGGCAACACTTTGCATAGCACTCTCATTATCAGTGTTCAACATGGAAAATTTCCTGTTTACAAAGAATTGAAAAAAGATGATGTCAAATTTTTGAGAAGAATTCTGGAAAATGCTAGAATAATAATAATTGATAAAATTAGCATGGTCAGTCATTCAATGCTGGCTTCCATTCACAAAAGATTGGATGAAATCTTTGGGAATTCAAATAAAATGACATATCCATTTGGAAACATGAACATTTTATTGTTTGGAGACTTATTGCAACTGCCACCAGTCAATGAAAAGCCAGTTTTTGCAAGAGTTACAGCATTTGATGCCAAAAAAACAGAAATTGGCATTTGTGGACACTCATTATGGAAATATTTTGAATATGATGAGCTCATTATTAATATGAGACAAAAAGATGACAAAGACAATTATAGTGAAATCTTGGGGAGAATTAGAATTGGTTCACCCTCTGACTCAGATATAAGCACTCTTAAAGAAAGATGCTTATTTTCTGGTAGAAAAGCAAAAGTTGAAGAAATTGCAGATAAACTTATTGAATTGTCTTTCAATT
>NC_136516.1:62426419-62438919 GCF_053919585.1 Euprymna scolopes
GCAGCCAAATTTGACGAGTACCTCCCAGAGCAAAGGACGATTCACAGTGTCAAAGGCCTTGGCGAGATCTACAAAAACCATATATAGATTTTGGTGTTGCTCGACGCTTTTCTCCTGGAGCTGTCTTGCCACAAAAACCATGTCAATCGTGCTGTGCTCCTGTCTGAAGCCACACTGCGATTCAGGTAAGACTTGATTGACAATGTGTTGAATGATACGAGACAGTAAAATTCTAGTGACAACTTTCCCTGAGGTTGACAAGAGGGAAATGCCTCGACTATTGCCACAAATATTTCTGTCACCTTTCTTTTTATATATGCTGATGATATCTGCATCCTTCCATTGTTGTGGGCAGCAGCCTGACTCCCAGACATCTTGAATGATGTTATGGAGACAAGTGCTTAAGAAGCTCAGCTGGTATGCCATCAGGGCCAGTGGCTTTATTATTCTTGAGGTTGTTAACTGCACGGCTCACTTCATGGATAGTTGGTATTACATCCAGTTCTTGAATTACAGGAAGGTCAGGAAGATGGTCAAGAAAAGTAGGGTCGATAGGGTTCTGCCTGTTCAGTAAGTCTTGGTAGTGTTCAGCCCACCGCTTGAGTATGGCAGTATAGAGTATGGAGCCATCAGCACTACGGACTGGGCAGAGGCTATTGTTCTTTGGCCCATAGGCTGTCTTAAGGGCATTATAAAATTGATGTTGGTCCCCCATATCAGCTAAACCTTGGATCTCAGTTGCAAGATTGGTCCACCATTCATTTTGCATTCTTTGGGTTTCCTGTTGGACTTTTGACCGAAGCTCGGCTAGCTTGGCACGTGATGCTAGAGTTGGATTTGCAGTCACTGCTTGCTGTTGCCGATTTTTTTCTTCAATTAGTTGATGAATTCCATCAGACTGCTCGTCAAACTAGTCTCTATGTTTTCTTCTTGAGAATCCCAAAATGTCCTTGGCAGTATTGAGGAGGACTTCACAGATGCTTTCCCATTTTTCAGTTAAGAAAGTTGTTGTTATGGGATCTGCTGCAGGAGTTGGTAAGGTAAGACATTCAGCCAGTTCGTTTTGTAGAGCAGCTCGCGTTGTAATGTTGTTGAGAGCTTTGAGGTCAAGATGTTTTCTGGGAGCTTGACGGCGAGCTGGAGGCCGGATCTTAAGAAGGAAAATAGAGCGGACAAGGCGGTGATCTGTCCACCCATCTGCTCCCCTCATGGCTCTGGTGATTCTCACATCTTTCATGTCATTATGTCTTACAATAACATAGTAAAGTAGGTGCCAAATTCTGGACCTAGGATGCATCCAGGTGGTCTTGAATTTGTTTTGGAGCTGGAACATGGTATTTGTGATTGACAGATTATGTTGGGAGCAGAATGTTAAAAGACACAACCCATTATCATTACATTTTCCAACTCCATGATGCCCTAGGACTCTCTCCCAGAGATGGTGACTGCTGCCCACTCTTGCATTGAAGTCCCCAAGGAGAATGATCTTATCTTCTTTGGGGATTGTCAGCATGATCTCATGGAGTTGGGCATAAAATTGGTCTTTCAATTCATCAGCTGAATCTAGGGTTGGTGCATACACATTGACTAGGGTAGCGTGACGTTTATTTGATAAGGGGATGCGCCAAGTTATTAGCCTCTCATTGTGACCCGTTGGGCTCTGGGGAATGCTGTTGAGTAGCCTGGTCTTGATGGCAAAGGCAACTCCATGGATGCGAGGAGCACTCCTATCCAGGCCCTTCCAGAAGAAGGTGTATCCCTCTCCTGACTCGGTGAGGGAGCCCTCATCCGAGAATAGGGTTTCATTGAGAGCAGCGATGTCGATGTTGTACTTCTTTAACTCATATGCAATTAGAGCTGTTCTCCGTTTAGGTCTTGAGTTGTTGTCAAGGTCGCGAAGAGTACGCACATTCCAAGTGCCAATTATTAGATTCTTAGTATTATTAGGACCGAGGTATGGGTTGCCACAACGAGGCTCGGCTACCTGTCCGTGGAGAGTGGAACAGACACTTGTTTGGGTAACCTTTTCTAGACCCCTCCCAATTCAGGGTGGGCCGTGTGGATCCTGAAAAGGGCTGCCCAGTCACCCTAGGAGCTGCCGAAGGAGGCTGCAGTTCCAGTCCCAGCCATCCAGCGACCATCATCTCGGGGCCGCCTCACGTGCAGGGTTGGAGCTAAGGGCTGCCAGCAACCACCTTGCCTGCCCCCACCACTCCTTCCCCATCGCCGGAGGACTTGTATTTGTAGGTTGAAGAAAAAAAAAAGTGTGTGGGAAATAAAGAGTCGGCATGGGCAAAACTAGTGCAGTGATGATTTGAGTGAAAAGTGGGTGCATGCTCCACAGTCCACTATCTTGGCAGACCATCAGCGGTTCCAGTGGCAGACAGACACCATGACGACTGGACTGACAGGCTGCTGCAGGAGTGTCCCAAGAGTCCAGTTTGTCAGACTTTGCCTAATGTGTCACCCCAACACAGATTTTCTCGTTGGGGTTTACTTCCCTAGCCCAATGACAACTAAGGATAACCCACTGGGCTGTGGGGCAGGGGTTGATGTGAGACCAGGGCGTGTCCACACGTCGGTGGGCCATGGACTCAAATCTCTGGGGCCCCCTGCTGCTTCGAGGTCCCCTGCTGTTCAGCCTGGAGCCGCGAGACAACCAGTTACCATGGGTGGCCACGAGGAGGCACAGCAGACGTCTTTGTGTTAGAGAGGCTGTGTACTGGCAGGGGAAGACTTACGCACTCGGCTTCCCTATTCGCACAGGGCTAGCCAGCGGTGGCACTAAAAGCGAGAAAGCACAAGCAAAGCGTGCACCTTATACTAAGGAGCATGCAGAGCATGCGACCTATTGCCCAATAACCACACTAGACGCTAAATAACACCCTTTGTATATACATACACTAACACACATGTATATACATATACATATATATACATATACATATATATACATATGTATATATACATATATATACATATGTATATATACAGTGATGATCATATTTATTGGCACGGTAAAATAAAAGTTAAATTTTGTCTAATAAATTCTAAAAAAGGGATTAAATTAAAGAAAATAACAAAGTATATTATGTATTTTTAACTGACCTTTCCGATGCAGCAATCGGATTTTAGAAAAAATAAATAACAAAGGAACAACAAACATAATTGCAAAAAACCCTTGTTCAAAATTATTGGCACGGCTTTGTTTTTCTTTTAGTATCAGTATAATATCAATCAATTTCCGGTTTACGTGCTTTCTGAACTTTTTTATAGCCATATTATGCTTGTTTAACGCTAATTCAGTGAATAATTTTTTTCAGATAATTTTTAGATAGCGATTTATTTAAACTATTATAAGTGACTAAATTATAATTTTCAATCGCCATGGTTAAAACTAAGGAACACAGCGAAGACGTCAGGAAGCTTGTTGTAGCATGCCATACCAATGGGGAGGGCTATGATAAGATTTCAAAGAAGCTAAACCTTCCCAAATCCACTGTTAGAGCCATAATAAACAAGTTCAAATCGCAAGGCCACGTTATGAGTTTAGAGGGTAGAGGGAGAAAAAGGATTCTTTCCCCAAGAGATGAACGGAAAATTGTTCGACAAGTAAAACAAAACCCAAGGATCTCTGTTGGGGAGATTGTTGATGAACAGAGCACCTCTGGAGTGAATGCATCTCGACATACAGTTGGTAGAGTTTTGAAGAGAGCTGGTTTAAAAGCATGTCGTCCGAGAAAGACTCCCTTATTGAAGCCTATGCACCTGAAAGCAAGGCTAGCTTTTGCAAAACGTCATATTGATAAAGATGCTGCATTCTGGAAACGTGTTCTATGGACTGACGAAACGAAAATAGAGTTATTTGGCCATAATAAAGTGTCTTATATTTACAGAAAATCTGGCGAAGCTTTCCTGCCTAAGAACACCATACCCACAGTGAAGCACGGTGGAGGCAGTTTGATGTTTTGGGTATCCTTTGCTGCCTCTGGACCAGGGCGACTTGTTAAGGTCACAGGTAGCATGAAAAAGGAAGATTATGTTAAAATATTGGATGAAAACCTGAAAGACTCTGCTAAAGAGCTCTCACTTGGTCGTCGTTGGTGGTTCATGCAAGATAATGACCCAAAGCATTCGGCTAAACTGACTAAGAAATGGCTTGAGGACAATCATATTAATGTTTTGGAGTGGCCATCACAAAGCCCAGACCTTAATCCAATTGAAAATTTATGGAGAACATTAAAATTGAGGGTAATGCAAAGGAAGCCTAAGAATCTTATTCAATTGGAGGATTATTGTCAGGAAGAGTGGGCTAAAATTACTACTGAAGAGTGCAACAACTTAGTTGTAAACTATGAAAAGCGACTGAGGAAGGTAATCAAGGCCAAAGGCTATACAATTGATTATTAAATAAATCGTGCCAATAATTTTGAACAAGGGTTTTTTGCAATTATGTTTGTTGTTCCTTTGTTATTTATTTTTTTCTAAAATCCGATTGCTGCATCGGAAAGGCCAGTTAAAAATACATAATATACTTTGTTATTTTCTTTAATTTAATCCCTTTTTTAGAATTTATTAGACAAAATTTAACTTTTATTTTACCGTGTCAATAAATATGATCATCACTGTACATATATATACATATGTATATGTATATATACATATGTATATATATGTATATGTATATATACATATGTATATATATGTATATATACATATGTATGTATATATACATATGTATATATATATGTATATGTATATATATGTATATGTATATATACGTATGTATATATAAGTATATGTATATACGTATGTATATATATGTATATGTATATATACGTATGTATATATATGTATATGTATATATACGTATGTATATATATGTATATGTATATATACGCATGTATATATATGTATATGCATATATACGTATGTATATATATGTATATGTATATATACATATGTATATATATGTATATGTATATGTATATATACGTACGTATATATATGTATATGTATATATACATATGTATATATATGTATATGTATATGTATATATACGTATGTATATATACATATGTATATATATGTATATGTATATGTATATGTATATATACGTATGTATATATACATATGTATATATATGTATATGTATATGTATATATACGTATGTATATATATGTATATGTATATATACGTATGTATATATATGTATATGTATATATACGTATATATATATATGTATATGTATATATACGTATGTATATATATGTATATGTATATATACATATGTATATATATGTTTATGTATATATACATATGTATATATATGTATATATATACATATGTATGTATATGTATATATACATATGTATATATATGTATATATACATATGTACATACATGTATATATACATATGTATATATATACATATGTATATAGATGTATATGTATATATATGTATGTAGATATATGTATATGTATGTATATGTACATGTATATATGTGTATATATATGTATATATATGCATATATATATGTATATGTATATATATATATATATATATACATACGTATATATGTATACATATGTATATATATGTATACATATGTATATATACATATGTATATATATGTATATATACATATGTATATGTATATATGTATACATATGTATACATATACATATATATACATATGTATATATACATATATAAATACATATGTATACATACATATATATACATATGTATATATACATATATATATACATATGTATATATACATATACATACACATGTATATATACATATACATACATATGTATACATACATATATGTATATATACATATACATATATGTACATATGTATATATACATATATATACATATGTATATGTACATATACATATATATATATATATGTATATATATGTATGTATACATATGTATATATATGTATGTATACATATGTATATGTACATATGTATACATATGTATATATATATGTTTGAATATATATGTATATATATGTATGTATAAATATGTATATATACATAGGTATATATATGTATATAGACATGTATATCCATATGTGTATATATATATGTATAAATACATATGTATATCCATATGTGTATATATATATATGTATATATACATATGTATATCCATATGTGTATGTATATATACATATGTATATGTATGTATATGTATATATACATATGTATATATACGTATGTATATATATATGTATATATACATATGTATATATATGTATATATATACATATGTATATATATGTATATATACGTATGTATATATATGTATATATACATATGTATATATATGTATATATACATATGTATATATATGTATATATACATATGTATATATATGTATCTATATATAGGTATATATATGTATACGTATATATACATATGTGTATATATTTATATATACATATATATGTATATGTATATATACAATCGTATATATATATGTATATGTATATATATGTATATGTATATATACGTATGTATATATATGTATATGTATATATACGTATGTATATATATGTATATGTATATATACGTATGTATATATATGTATATGTATATATACGTATGTATATATATGTATATATACGTATGTATATATATGTATATGTATATATACGTATGTATATATTTGTATATGTATATATACGTATGTATAAATATGTATATGTATATATACGTATGTATATATATGTATATGTATATATACGTATGTATATATATGTATATGTATATATACATATGTATATATATGTATATGTATATATACATATGTATGTATATGTATATGTATATATACATATGTATGTATATGTATATATACATATGTGTATATATATGTATATATACATATATATATACATGTATATATACATATGTATATTTACATATGTATATATATGTATATGTATATATATGTATATATACATATGTATATATATGTATATGTATATATATGTGTATATATATGTATATGTATATATGTGTATATATATGTATATATATGTATATATATATGTATATGTATATATATGTATATATACATATGTATATATATGTTGTGGTGGCAACCACTTATTTGCATATGCGAATAACATAACACTATAAATGGCAAGCCTAGGTTGGCCTTGGTGTGTCTTACTCAAATGCCACCGGAAGTGACGCCGAAGAGCGTACATGTCCTCCCACCAAGACTCTCTGACTCGACACCGTCATTTGTACATATTGTAAATATACCTTTTCTTTAATACACTTATGATTGCTTTATCTTGTTGTTTGCGTCTTCATTGTATTTCCTTACTAATTATTGTTCAACCTTGCAACCACAACAGTTGGGGACGAGATATGAAGCGTCAAATATAACAGTTTGACGAAGAACTATTAAAAAAAAAAAAAAGAAAAAAAAAGTACAACGCAAAGGTTGACCATTTTTTTAAGGAATGCAAAGTTTTGACGAGCAAACGGATTTTACGCTAAAGAGAAGTTTCAACTCAAGTGAAAAAAAAAACTCTAACGTGGCAAAAGCGACAATTTACGCCGTTTTCTGGGAATCCGACTTGCAAACGACTGCAAAAGTGAATTTTTATTTTGTCGCTACACGACATATCTTACTAAAGGACCAACTTGCAAACGAAAAGCGAACTTTGTTCTTTAGCAAAAACGACAGGTCCGACCCGTATTACGAAAATCAAGGAAGTAACCTACGAAAAAATTCACCAGTGGATTCTAATTACTGTTCTCCGTAAACAAAACAACAACTAAAGGACTTTTTAATTAATGTTTTGGTTGACGTCGGTACTAAAAGGAAATACCACAGCTAAAACTAAAATTCAAGGGAAGAATTTTTTTCTTGAAGTAGTCACTGAATAACGGATAATACAGTAAAACGTCACAGAAAAAAAGGTAATCTCAATTTAAGAGGTATTTTAATTACTAAAATACTAAAAAAAAAAACTCAAAGAACTAAATGTACTGCATACATTTATTCAATTGTGACTCGATTAAAAAAAAACAAAAAAAACCCAAACTTTTATTTTGTGGAAAGAGTTACTTATTAGTAAGTGCCTAAAAACGGAAAGTCAATTCCATTTCGTGATTCCAGATAAACCTATTTTATTTTTATTTTTTTTGCAGCGTGACTCGCAAAAAGAATATATTATTGCAAGCAGCGATATTATTATTGAAAACAGGAGCTTACAGCAATTTGCTTTTTTGTTGTAACCCAAACCGGTGTATATGGTACATGGTACAATATTTTTTTTAACTACACACTAAAAAAAAAAACAAAAAAAAACATGGAAGACTTATCAAAAATGTTCATGCAATTTTTACAAGCACAGGCTGAGCGGGATGAACAAAACGAGCTTTTGCAAACACAAATACAGGCACAGGCTGACCGCGAGGAAAAGAGGGAGGACAGATTATTGAAATGGCAGCAGGAACAAGAAGAAAAGCAGAAAATAGCACAATTAAAGCAGAAAAAACTGCAATTGGAACAGGAAGAAAGGCATAAGAAACTACAATTGGAATATGAAGAAAGACAAGATGAACGTTTTGCTAAAACACTGGAACTACTAAAGAGTAATCGAGAAAATGTCGATAGTGTTAATTTCTCCCATACAACTATTTTTAATAGCATGGACACATTTCATTATGTGCCTGAGGAAGAGAAGAATTTTGAAGCATACTACACAAGATACGAGGATGTTTTTCAACTGGACTGTAAAAATTGGCCAAATAGTCAGAAAGTGAGCCTCTTACTCAGAAAATTGGGTACATCAGAACACAGCAAATTCGTAGATTACATATTACCTAAAAAAACTGCGGAATTAGAGTTCATGGAAGCTATAAAATTACTAAAAGAATTATTTAATCCAAATATATCTCTTTTTCATAAAAGATGGCTGTGCATGAATCTAAAAAAGATGGACAACCAAGATTATTTGACATACGCATCAGTTGTCAATAAAAACTGCGATAATTTTAAGCTTGCAGAACTAACGGTAGAAGATTGTAAATGTCTAATCTTCGCTCAAGGGTTAGTTTCCACGAAAAATGCAGAAATACGCAGACGAGTGTTGTCTAAGCTGGAATCTGAGCAAGATTTAACCCTCCAGAAACTAGCAGAGGACTGTGAAAGGGCCATTACACTAAAAAAGGATTTAAAAAATATAGAAGAATCCGGAATGGCATATGTAAGAAAAGTTAGAAAATCATACGCACGAACCAAGAACTTTACAAAGAAAAGCAATCAAAATGGAACGGAATATTCCAAAGATAATAACCATAAATATAGTACAGAATATAACAAGCCTCTTCCTAGATATAACTGTAAGAGATGTGCAGAAAAGCATTGGGAATCAGATTGTCCTTATAAAAAGAAAAAATGCTACATTTGTAAGAAGGTGGGACACAAAAGCGATTGCTGCAGATATAAAGATTACACCAGAAAGAGAGTACAGCAAACAAAATCAAATACAAAATTAGACAAAGATCGGCGAAAATACGTAAAAGTGGAAATATTTAAAACATCAATAAAGTTACAACTCGACTCCGATGTTTCTATAATAAACCTGAATACGTGAAAAAAGTTGGGAAAACCGGCCATGATGAAAACTAGTAAAGCAGCCCGGACGGTAACTGGTGGTGGTATAAAATTTGAAGGAGAAGTTGTCCTCCCGATAAAATTGAAAGGGATTTCGAAGAAATTAAAAATATTCGTACTAAAAAATAGTGAAAATCTGTTTGGAATAGATTTAATTGAGAAATTCGGACTATGGGATAAGCCAATCAATACATTCTGTAAAAAATTAGAATGTTCTACTCCAACAACAGTAAATATAAAAGACGATTTAAAAGAATTATTTCCTGGGGCATTCACGACTAACTTAGGTCGCTGCAATAAATTCAAGGCCTCGTTTGAACTTAAAGAAAACGCCAGCCCAATTTTTAGAAAAAAGCGAAATGTTCCGTTCGCTGGGTTGGAAAAGATTGATAAAGAATTAAATAGATTGGAACAGACGGGAATTATATCAAAAATAGAACACAACGAGTGGGCAGCCCCCACCGTATACGTAAAGAAAAAGAATGACGAAGTTAGAGTGTGCGCAGACTTTTCGACCGGGGTCAACTCCCCCTACCAAGCCCAGAGGAAATATTCACGAAGTTGAATGGGGGTAATATCTTCTCCAAGATAGACTTGAGCGACGCGTATTTGCAAATACCGGTCGAGGAGAATTGCTCAAAAATACTATGCATCAATACGCATAAGGGATTATACAAATACAACCGATTGCCTTTTGGCATCAAAGTAGCGCCTGCCATCTTTCAGCAAGCGATGGACACCATGCTAAGTGGTATTGAGTGCGCATGTGCATACCTGGACGACATTGTTGTCAGGAGCAAATCCCTAGAAGAACATAAGGAACATTTGAAACAAGTATTTACTCGAATACAAAAATTCGGCTTTAAAGTAAAAGAAAGTAAATGTGACTTTTGTATGAGCGAGATTAAGTATCTTGGACACATAATAAACAAACATGGACGACGTCCAGACCCAGACAGATCTGCGGCAATAAAAAATATGCCAGCACCCGATAATGTAACAACCTTGCAGAGTTTCTTGGGACTCGCAAATTATTACCAATCTTTTATTGAAGGAATGCATAATCTGCTTAAAAAGGATACACCGTGGAACTGGACCCAAGAATGTCAAACCGCTTTTGACAAAATAAAGAGCGCACAAACATCCGAATTATTCTTAACGCACTTTGACACAAACTTAAAAATAGTCGTCGTTAGTGACGTTAGCTCCTACGGCTTAGGAGCATGCATTCAACATATTATGCCGGATGGGTCTAGAAAACCAATAGCGCACGCTTCGAGAACGCTGATACCAGCCGAAAGGGCATATTCACAAATCGAAGAAGAAGCGTTGAGCATAATCTTTGCCGTGACTAAATTTCACCGATATTTATATGGTAGACAATTCATACTTGAAACCGACCATAAACCGTTAGTCACGATCTATGGATCAAAAAAAGGATTGCCGGTATACACCGCAAATAGATTGCTGCGCTGGGGTACAATACTACTTAATTACGATTTCCAGCTACAACATCTAGCATCAAAAAAGATTTGCTATGCGGATGGACTGTCAAGACTGATACCACAGAAACACAATCTGGAAGAATCAGTCATTGCAGCAATTCGGACAAATGTTGAAGTAAAAAATATGGTAGTAAACATCATTAAGGAACTACCCGTAACTTTGTCGGACATTAAAAGGGAAGCCGAGAAAGACGAATATATAAAGGACATAAAAGAGAAAATTATAACGGACACAAAGGTGCAGGAAGTTTTCTCCATATGTGACGATATGTTACTCTACAGCGAGAGAGTGGTAATACCCAAAACATTGCAGAATAGGATGTTAAGAGATTTCCACACAGGACATCCGGGGATAAATCGAATGAAGTCGTTAATGAGGAGCTACGTGTACTGGCGTAACATGGACACTGACATAGCGACAACAATTGATAAATGTAAAGGATGCCAGTTAGCGGCAAAATCTCCACCTATAGTACACATACCTTGGCCGAAAACTGACCAACCATGGTCGAGAATCCACATGGACTTCGCTGGTCTAGTTGGTGAAAACTATTATTTAATTGTAGTGGATAGTTTCACCAAAATGGCCGGAGGTAATGCGTTGCAGGAATCCAACAACGAGCAACTCAATAGGGTTCCTACACGAGTTGTTTGCAAGATTCGGTGTACCAGACACACTGGTCACTGACAACGGAACGCAGTTCACATCCGCAGAGTTTAAGGAATTTTGCGACACGTTCCGAGTGAAGCACATCACGACTCCGCCGTATCATCCAAGGTCGAACGGCCTCGCGGAAAGGTTCGTGGACATGCTAAAACAGGCGTTAAAGAAATCCATTGGAACACCAACAGAAAAAGCTTTGCAACAATTCTTGCAAGTATATAGGATTACACTACATCCTAGTACACCATCAAACATATCACCAGCTGATCTAATGTTTGCCAGAAAGGTAAAATCAGCGTTTGACAAACTATTGCCAAGGCAGGCAATTATCCGAAACACTACACACACGAGAAGAAAGAAATATAACTCGGTAGATCGAGTATATATTAAATGCTACAGAAATAACACATCTTACTGGAAATGTGGAGTAGTGGATAAACGCATTGGTGATTGTACATACATGATTAAAGGTCCACAGAATATACATAAAAGGCACCTAAATAAGATAAAAAAAACGTCATATCCAAGATGATGATGATACGACAACAGTCGAAGAGGAGGACACCATAGATATTATATACGAATCTTTTAATTTGGAACCGCCTCAAAATGCACCTGACCCTCGAAGATCAGGTAGGAAAAGAAAAGTGAATGAACCATTAATGGT
>NC_136516.1:62443919-62446419 GCF_053919585.1 Euprymna scolopes
TATTGTGCCCGTACTTTTGCTCTACCCTTTCATAAAGGGTCTCTTCTAGGAAGGCGAGTGTAAGGGTGGCATATGTCGGTGCCATTTTGGTACCCATTGCTGTGCCTAATATTGTGATGTAGTTGTCTTTATTGAATTGGAAGGAGTTGTTATTTAGGATTATGTCGATGCTATCAATCACGAATTGTTTATTGAATCGGGGGTATAAAGTCTGTGTATGTTTGTCAATCCAATATGCGATAGCTTCTTTTCCTAGATTTTGTGGGATATTGCTATATAGGCTGCTAACATCGAATGTGGCTAGTATAGTCCCATCGTCTACTGTTTGTGGTAGGGAGCTAAGGAAGTGTGTGTTATCTCTTACAAAACTTCTGACTAGATTGGTGAAGGGCTGTAATAGTATATCTATTAGGTTGCTAAGTCTGCTTGTTGGGCATGATGGTCCTGCTACTATGGGTCTTAATGTGAGGTCGTTGGGGTTTGGGGTGCTTATGTATTCTGACTTTTGTATGTTGATGGCATGTCTTACCTGGTTAGATTTGTGTATTTTGGGTAGCCCATAGAAGATGTTTGTTTTTGTTGTGAAGTTTGCAAGGAAGTCTTTTTCTTTTTTTTAGTTAATGTACTATTGTATGTTGTGCAGAGTTTTGTTATTTTAGATATGGTTGTGTCGTCTATGTTAGAGCTAATTGGTTTGTAATAATTTTCGTTCCCTAGTGATTCTGAAATTTTTGTTTTATAGAAGTTCTTATTCATTATAACTACTGCACTACCTTTGTCTGCTTCCTTTATAACTAAGTTGTTATTGTGTTGGATTTTTTTAAGTGCTTGATTTTGTTTTCGTGTTAGATTACTGGTGGGGGTTTCTTTTTGTTGGGGGTTGAGGCTCCAGTGTGTTTCAAAAAGGTATTTTGTTCTTTTGTATTGTTATGTTTGTTGGGGAAGTATGTTGATTTGTTCTTCTTCACTAGAGAGTCGTCTGTTGTGTTATCACTGTCGTTAAGTATATCTCTGAGTCTAAATTTGCGTTCAAATTCTTTGAGGTCTTTCTTTAACTCTGCTATGTTACTTCTGGGAGTTGGGCAGAATTTGAGGCCTAGTTTTAGTACTTCAGTTTCGTCCTTTGTAAGCGTCTCTGTAGATAGGTTGATGACTTTGGGGTTTTTGTTGTCTAGTCTGGTGTTGTTATTTTGTGAGGGATTCCTAAAAAATGATTGTGAGGGTCGTTAGTTTCGTTGATTCGGTTGGGAGGTTGGTTGTGTCGTTTTGTGGGGATGTATGGGTTATGATGGTACCTGGGGTATTCGGATTGGTTGTGTTTGTGTGGGGGGTATTTTTGGGGTCGGTTTTGTACTGTGGGGTACTGGGGGTGGGTGTTGTAAAGATTGTTTTGTATTGGGTGGTATCTATAGGGATAGTTTAGTTCCATTGGGTTGTTACGGTGGGGGTTGATAAGTAGGGGGATTTTTTGGTGGTTTGTGTGGGTGGGGTGGGGTAAGAGATAGTGAGTTCTTGGCTGAGTTGGGTGACGTGGTTGGTAGTAACTATTTTCGTATTGTTGTGGGAGGTTGTATCTTTTAGTGTTGTCATGTGGTAGTGGGTTGTCGGTTGTTGATATGTTGTTTTTTGGAGCATTTTGGTAGTAGTATTTGTGTTTGTATGATATCTGTGTTCTTGTGTGGATGTGTGGTGTTCTATATGGGAGTTTTGGTTGAGTTTGTTGGTGGGGATGGGTGTATGGCATGAATATGTTCCGGTCGTTTCGTTGTGTGTGTTTACATAAGAGCAACATCCAAATTGCAGATAACACACACCTCTATGTTTCAAAACACGTACACACATGCAGTGGAAACAGCTTAAAAATCTTCCAAACAGACAATTAATTTTATTTACTTACACAGGAAAAAAACTTCATCACCAAATTCACTCCTGAACTGAACAGAACCTAATACCATCACACAAAAACATGAAATGCAAGGTATACTCGCATGCACACCCATACACATACACATATACACACCCACACATAAATTAGAACCGACACATTAAAACACACACACGTGCGCGCATACAACAACACACAGACATAACACCCCTATCTCTAATACAACACACTGAACAATACCAACCCTACTTAAACTCGAAACCAACAACACTACGAGACACCTAGAACCATAGTATAATATCTGTTCCAACACCTCGCTCCCTCCTCAGTCAGGGGAGGAGAACCCCCTCATGACTGAAACGACTATCTTCCCTTCTATCATCCCCCTCCCATACCTACACCCCATCCAATGCCCTCCCCCTCTGGGGAACAAAATCTTCCCAACACTAGGAACCGATCCTGGGTCTGGCCATACCCACATGGGGAGGCAAATAAATAGAAACATTAAAAAATCCCCTATTTTAAATACACCCCTCTTTCTAAACAAACATAATATAAGACTAAAACGAAAAATCACAATACTAAAATCCAAGAATCCATAAAAGAAATATCAAA
>NC_136516.1:62461419-62466419 GCF_053919585.1 Euprymna scolopes
TCGACCCAAACTGATGAAAAAGCTTGCCCTATCTCTGAATACCCTTTATGTAAAATTTCAAATGTTTATACCAGAAATTGCCTGAGTAATTTGATAGAGACTGCAGAGGTCAAAATTTCATTAACTTTGACCCCTATTATGACCGCTTAACATTTATTGTTTGGGGTTCGAATCAAGTTATTAAGTTAGATCCCTGTCCAAGGGACCTATATCTAAAATTTCAAGTGTTTAGACCAAAAATTGTCGAAGTTTGGTAGAGTTCTCAAAAGTCAAATCGTTGAACTTTGACCCCTTAATCGTCAAATTTCTGGCCACAAACCGATCACATCAATTTTCCCAAATCTCAGTACCCTGTAAATCAAATTTCGAGTCGGCAAAATTAAAATTGACAGAGATATTGCGTAGGGAAATGTACAGACGCGTTAACTTTTATAGTTCTATAGATATTTTTCATTAACATTAGTGTCTTTTTTCTACATACTTTCTTAATACTTTATATCTAAATAATATTTTTCTTTGCATTCTTTATTTCTTCTTTGCTTGGCCGGTTGTTTATCTGCAATTTTCGTTTTAGTGTTTAAATATTCCTATCTATCAAATATATCCATCTATTTACACATTCATGTCCTGTATGTATATTAACTTATATTTTACTATGTGCATTTACTTCCATAGTTACTGGCTTTATCCGGAATTTGCAGATACCGGCCATCCTCTCCCCTTTAAATTTGTATTATTTTATATTTTATTCATTTATTTTTTCATTTACTGTCTTTTAAAAACTCTTGCTGACATTTTATTGATTTATAACCTGTACATATCAGTTGACTCTTTTTCCCCCCCTATATTTTTTGCGCCTTTTAACATCTTCTAGTCTGGGTAATTTTGACATTTGCTTTTCTATTTTATGTTAATATTTAATTCTATCAAAATTTAGTCTTTTTTACTCTTCTTAACTCTTTTTTTCCTACTTCTGCGTCACTGATTTTTCTTAATTACACTTTCGGCAGCCGTGTGAAACGCATATCTTATTTTTCTTTTCTTAGTATCATTGGGATTTTTCCACCTTTCCCTTTTATATATTTGTGACTTATTGCATGGATTTCGGCCTTTTGGACTATTTGGGACCATATTCCAATTAAGCGATTTCCCTGGATTTTACATGTGCGACTGGAAATTTAATTAACTTCCTTGGATTTACATTTTTGGATTTTACCTTTAACCAGACTATCCATTCATTTGAAAGAACTTTTTCTTCACAATATATCCTCTAGTCCACTTTTTGTTATCAGGCAAGTTCTTTTATTGACTTCCAGTTTCATCAAAGATTTGGTATGCAAAATCCCATACCGCATTTTACTAATTCCTATTCTCTGATGAGATAGAAAGTATTTCTTTGAAACTCCGCGGATAAAGGACTATCTACTTATTAGGTGTTTCCTTTTATGATTAAATATGTTTTCTAACTCTTTGGCCAAGTGTTTTTTTTTACATGTTTTATTACTATTTAGTCTTATGTGTATATATATATATAGATACACACACACGCAAATATGTATATAAATACATATATACATATATATAAATATATACATATATATTAATATATACAAATATCTATATATAAATACATATTAATAAATATACACATATAAATAAATACATATAAATAAAAATACATATATATAAATATATATAGAAATATATATATATATATATATAATTATATATATACAATCATATATATATATATATATTTATATATATATATATAAATATATATATATGCAATTATATATATATATATAAATATATATATATGCAATTATATATATATATATAAATATATTTATATGAATATAAATATATATATATATAATTATATATATAATGATATATATAAATATATATATAATTATATATATATAAATATATATATAAATATACAAATATATATATAATATATATACAATTATATATATATACAAAAATATATATATAATTATATATATATAAATATATATATACATATACAAATATATAGAAAATTATATATGTATAATTATATATATATAAATATATATACAAATATATATATATAAATCCATATATATAAATATATAGATACACAACTATATATATATATAAACATATGTATAAATATATATACATATAAATATATATAACTATATATATACACATAAATACATATAAAAAATATATATATAAATATATATATATAAACATAGAAATATAAATATATATATATAAATATATATATAAATGAATATATATATAAATATATATATAAATATATATATATAAGTATATATATAAATATAAATATATAAAAATATATATATAAATATATATATAAATATACATATATATATACATATATATAAATATATATATAAATATACATATAAATAAATATACATATATATATACATATAGATATAAATATACATATACATATAAAAATATATATAAACAAATATACATATATATATATAAATATACATATATATATATAATATATATATATAAATATACATATATATAAATATATATATAAATATACATATGTATCAATATAGCTATATATATAAATATACATATATATATAAATATATATATATAAATATAAAAATACACACATATATATACATAAATATACAAATATATAGAAATATATATATATAAATATACATATATACATAGAAATATATGTATATATAAATATACATATAAATATAAATATACATATAAATATATCTATATATATAAATATACATACATATAAATATACATAAATATATACATATATATAAATATATATATAAAAATATATATATAAATATACATACATATATATAAATATATATAAATATACATACATACATATAAAATATATATATAAATATACATACATATATATAAATATATATAAAAAAATATATATACAACTATATATATATACAAATATATATGTAAATATATATATAAACATATATATAAATATATATATATATATATATATACTTAGATACATATAAATATATATATATATATAAAACTATATATATGAAGATATATATATATAAATATATATATATGTAAATATATATAAAGATATATATATAAATATACATACATATACAAATATATATATAAATATATATATATATAAATATACATCTATAGAGAAATATATATATATAAAAATATAGATACATATACACAAGTATATATATATATAAACATATATATATATGAATATATATATAAATATTTATATGCCTGTATATATACAAATATATATCAATATATATATATATATATATAAATATATATATATATATAAATAAATGTATATATAAATATATATATATATAAATATAGATATTTATATATATATATGACATATATATATAAATATATATGTATATATACTTAAATATATATATAAATATATATAGAGAGAAAGATACACACGCAAATATGTATATAAATACATACATATAAATATATGCATATATATTAATACATATATATATAAATACATATATATCAATATACATATACATAAATATATATACATATACAAATATTTATATGTATATATAATTATATATATAATTATATATATATATAAATATACAAATATTTATATATATAATTATATATATAAAATTATATATATATACATATGTATAAATAAATATATATATATATAAATATATTTATATACACATATATATATAAATATACATATATATAAATATACATATATATATAAACATATATATAAATATATATATAGTAATATATATAAAAATATACATATATACATATATATATAGTAATATATATGAAAATATACATATGTCATTGTATATATATATACAAATATACATATATATAAATATACATATATAAGTATAAATATATAAATATATATATAAATAAATATATATATAAAAATACAAGTATATATAAACATACATGTATATATAAATATATATAAATATACATGTATATATAAATATATATAAATATACATGTATATATAGATATATATAATATTAATGTATTTATAAATAAATATACATATACATGTATACATAAATATATATACATATACATGTATATATAAATATAAATTAATATACATGTATATATACATATATATAAATATATATATATATACAAATATATGTATACATAAATCTATATACATCATTATATATAAAAATATATAAATACATATTAATATATATATATGTTTATATACATAAATATATATATATAAATATATATATAAATATATATACAAATATATATATAAATATATATATATTAATATATATAAATATATATATATATATACCAATATATATATGCAAATATATATATAATTATATATATTTAAATATATATATAATTATATACATATATATATACAAATATATAAATAAAAAAATATATATATAATTATATATATATGTAAATATATATATATCAATATATATAAATATATATATATAAATATATATATATATATAAACATATATACATGAATATATATATAACTATATATATATAAATACATATATATAAATATATATATATAAATATATATATACAAATATATATATAAAATATATATACATAAACATACATATATATATATTAAAATATATATATATTAATATATATATATATATGAATATATATATGTAAATATATTATATATATAAATATATATGTAGATAAATATATATATATACAAATGTATATATATAAAAATATATATATATATATTACATATATACAAATATATATATATAAATATATATATAAATAAATTAAAATATATATAAATCAATAAATATGTATATATTTAAATATAAATATATATATATATAAATATATATATATATATATATAAATATATATAAATATATATATAAATATGTATATATATAAATATATAT